>NW_006800481.1:176345-178345 GCF_000485575.1 Poecilia formosa | reverse complement strand
AGAGCCAAATCTGAGCCAAAAGACTGATGTGATCCACTTGTTTTAAAATTTAGATCCAATATTGTGTTTATTTTATTGGCTCTTTAAGTTCCATCAAGTTTTGTTGTTTGCGCCTACTGCCGAGACCAGAACCAGACTAATACAGCAAAGTTAGTTTTATCCGTATTTACCAATGTGATACTGAACTATAAGAAAACATATAAGTGAAATTAATTGATCGTTTATTGCATTAGTGACTAAACACTATGAAAACACAAAATGTTACCAAGTATTCTTGGTTTAGGTTTTTATCTTAGTACACAAGTAGACAAAACTAACTTCAAAGTAACTTTTCAGAAAGATATAGGAGCTTGTTTTAAGCAAATCATTTCTTAATACTGATGAAAAGCAGTGGTTCCATTGGCAGATTATTTCACTAATAACATGGGAAAATGTCTTGTTAGTCTGCCAATGGAAGTAGCACTTTTTCATAAATATTAAGAAATTATTCACTGAAAACAAGCTCCTATATCTTGCTTATAGGTTACTTTTAAGTTATTTTGTCTTATTTCAAGTGTACTAAGATATTTGCACCAGAAACTAAACCAAAAATACTTGGTAAGATTTTGTGTTTTTGCAGTGTGATCACTCAATTTTTAACTGAAGTGTTCATATTGTGATTCTGAAATTATTTTTATTTTATATTCAATTAACACCTTTCAGTCATGTACATGTGGAGTTTCTATTCTCTACATCTGCTGAATCTTGTGTTTATTTGTAAATTTTAGTGAGATATCATTCCGTTTACCTCCTTATATCAGAGTTCTAGTTTTGCAGGATTAACGAACAAAGATTTAGGACTTTTTAAGGACCATTATGAATAAACTTTAAGACCTGTATCATGACAAAAATTGCACATTTTGTGATGCTCTCTACAGCTTTACCCCCATAGTGCTAAGCTTTTCTGCACAAAACGCACTTAGCCTTGTAAGAGACCTCGCTAGATAGCACGGCTATGTTAGCGGTAGCATCAACTGCCTCAAGTCACAGAACGTAATTAAAATGTCTGATTCATACTTCTGCCTCAGAGAAAATAAAATACGAGATTGCCAACACCAAATTTAAGACCCGTGGTTAATATATTTAAAGTCAACTTACATTTTTAAATGGATCTAAGACATATGAAGGCCTTAATTTTAGGTACATGACTTTAAGACTTTTTAAGGATGCGGACATCCTGTAAGAGGTTCCTTTTGAAGAGCTAAAGTTTTCCCAAGCAGAGTCATTAATACAACAATGACCTCAAAAATAACAGTAAATCTACAACAGAATACCTGAGAAAGAAAATAATCCATGTGTTGCATTGGTCCAGTCAAAGTTCACACCTCATCTTGATTTTGTGTCGAAACAAATACCCTCAAACCACAATGANATTTCTTATTTAATTGAAACACCGTAACTACAAAATTGTGTTGTTCCAACATTAGTAAAACATTGAAAATGTTTTGAACACATTTGTAATAGAAATCCAGGTATGATGTTAAATAATCACGTTTGGCCGTCAGCAGAAATATAAAAATTAGCACCAGGATGAACAAGAAGACCTGTGGACCAGTGGCCTTAATGTCCTTTGGAGAGAGGAAACTGAAATAAGATGTTTGGTCATAAAGCCAAGTGCCATGTTTGCAGAAAACTATACCCAATAAAAACAGTTTAGATCAGTGTTTCTCAACCCTGGTCCTCACCGCCCCCCTGTCCTGCATGTTTTAGGTATTTCCCCTCTGCCACACACCTGAATTGTATCTCTGGGTGATTAAAGTATTTGATGGTCATGCAATCATTTGAATCAGCTGTTCTGGAATAGAGGCACGTCTAAAACATGCAGAGCAGGGGGGCGCTGAGGACCAGGGTGGAGAAACACTGGTTTAGACGGTGATGGAAGGATGATGAGGTGATAAAAGTCCAATATATGCTCTTCTGTCGCATTAAAGACACTCAAAAAGCTGACCATTACGACCTCA
>NW_006800481.1:162467-175080 GCF_000485575.1 Poecilia formosa | reverse complement strand
TGTGAAAATGTCTTGTTAGTCTGCCAATGGAAGTAGCACTTTTTCATAAATATTAAGAAATTATTCACTTCTAGATAGCACGGCTATGTTAGCGGTAGCATCAACTGCCTCAAGTCACATACAACAATGACCTTAAAAATAAATCTACAACAGAATACCCGAGAAAGAAAATAATCCATGTGTTGCATTGGTCCAGTCAAAGTTCACACCTCATCTTGATTTTGTGTCGAAACAAATACCCTCAAACCACAATGAACAAAAACAACATCACAACAACAGTGGACTAAAGCTCCTCCACAGCGATGTGAGAGGCCAATAAAGTCATACGGAAAACAACGACAGAGAGTTTGTGCTGCTGAAAGACATTTCTGCGACACATTGTGGACCTTTAAAACTCATCTTTTGGCCAAAACCTACGAGAACTTTAGCTGTCCAGGTTCTCCTGGGTGCAGATCGATTCGCACTGGAGGTCGTCTCTCTTATTTCTGACGTTGTCCTCACATGGAAACAGAAAACCACAACAGGCTCTTGCAAGTTATCTGCTGCATGAAGACCAAAACCTCAGACTCTTATGATGCACTTTGTATTGTTAAACAGAGCTTTAAACACAACCTGATTCTATTTAAAGTGGAAAAAATAAGACATTCTGAAATATCGTGTTTTTCCTTTACATATTTGGACATCTAATAGAAATTTGTCTAAAGCTCATATATATAGCTTGGAACGTATGAGTCTGGTAAAGGATTTAAGGAGGTCTTAAATAATTTAGAGAGAAGCCAATCCACTGCACAGAAAATAAAAAGTGAGGGACTTTTAAGAAATAGTCAAGATTCCCAGGTTTGGCCATCCAAGTAACTTTACCCTGAGAGCAGCAGCTAAATGAAGCCTTCAGAAAGCCTAAAATATCTTAATGGGACCTAAACTCTTGTGAATGTCTACAATTATGAAGAGACTGCACAGGTTTAACTTTCATTGGAATGTATAAAGAAGTAAAATTTGCTATTTAGAATAAACAAAAATCCAGAATAAAGTTTGTCTGAGAGATATTGTGGACAAAAATGATGATTTTTGAAACGATATTCTTTGGACAGATGAGTCTAAAATGTAATTGTGGAGCCCCCTTATTCACAAGTTGTGGCCAAATGTTTGTTCTTACATTTTGGGCTAATGCTAATGGGTCAGTTTTGACACAAATGAGAGTCTGAGTAATTATTTTTTTTAGTATTGATTATATCAAAATATTGATTATTTTAATAACCAGTTAAAATGCAGTTTAATGTCTTGCGTTAAACAAGGTACATTTTTTATATTTACTTGTTTTTACATCGGAGATCATTTCAAGGTGACTTGTGCTTCCTTGAACAGATTAGGATTGGTTTATGGTCTATACAAAACGTGTATTACATATTTTGCCATTCTCAGATAATGAAATTTCACTTTGCTTAATTCTGCTTGTTTCAAACTCCTTTCAGAACGAGCCGTTTTGGGGGACTTTAAATTAAAAAACTGCTGCTCATAAACTCCCATTTCCTGAAGTATATCTTTTTAGAACACGAGTAAGACGCAAAAGCAGAAGAAGAGAAGAAGAAGAAGAAGAAGAAGAAGAAGAAGAAGAAGAAGAAGAAGAGTGTCCTGCACAATAAACAAGAATGCAGCAACTGGTTTCTGGACGGTGAGCCAACAACAAAACACTCGTCTTTTCTCATTATGTAGCAGCAAAACCAGCTCACCGAACGTGCTGGAGTTCTGCTTGGGTTGCTAGGTAACAGGACTGTGCTCGACTAGGGTTGCTAGGAAACAGGCACAGCCTGCAGATTCCGACTTAATATTTGGAAGGTTTTTGAAACTGCTTGTTTTATAGGCACAAAACAAACATTAACATTACCAAAAGAAACAGCTGGATGTTTAAGCGCTTGGACTTTTTGGAAGCAGTTGAGACCTAAATGGAAGTGTAAAAATGTTCAAAATGTGAACTCTGTAAGTCTAAAATTAAACAAAAATATTTCTCAGTAAAGAATTTTAACATCAAACTTAAATGTACATTTAAGTTGTACATTTAAGATTTATTCTACTTAAATGTACATTGCATGTACATTTAAGTAGAATAAATCCGTGGCTCTTTACCTTCAAATAATCTTTTTGCCTCATCATGACATCAATCACAACACCACCTACACAAAGTTACTGCAGTACATAACTTCACAACTCGGTGCAGGACCTGACAGAGAACTGAGAGCGAAAGCTTTCAAAGACTCATTCCTCCAATGGAGTGGCTCGTCTGACGTGTTTCTCTTTTTTTTTTTTTTTTTTTTTTTTTTTTTTTTTTTCTGTTTCTTGCTCAGTCAGTCGTTTCTACCCACAGATGCTGAGTTGCATCTTGGGCCCGACAGGAACTCTGATGTTCTCACCACCTACAGAATCGATGTTTGACAACCATGAGACATTTCACAACTGACGTTCACTTCTCTGTCGCTCATGTGGGTAAACAGCAATGGACAACAGACGGGCGGACGGGCACGTGCCAGCATGCAGAGCGCTGCACCCTCTTCCCACAAAGCCAGAATGCATGCTTTCCCACACTGGCTGCAACAACAATGAAGGGAAAAAAGATGTTCTGGCTATGTAATCAGAAGATCAGCGGACTCTGTTTTGTGTACAATCTTTGCATAGCAGGAAACATGGTGGCATGACTGAGCAAGCTCTATAAGAGATAACGACTGCGCTTTATTAGAGCGGGCGTATCAAACAGCCCTGCCATGTCTCGTATGATGTGTGAGGGTCTGGCCATGGGGTATTACAGACCCACTGAAACCAATTAGGTTTATCTTTGCCATTTTTGTAATGAAATTGCTTTTTTTTTATTGCCTTTTATATGCAAATACTTACAAAATTATTCAGTTCTCTTGAGCTTTTTTGCTATTTGCTATGCAAAAACAGAACATTTCCATGCAATTTATTTGGATTATACGAGATAAACCAACACAAAGTAGTGCAAGAATTTGAGGTGGAAGTAAGCAGATAGGGTCTGTGTTTGTATTCACCTCCTTTTAATCTCAGTTTTTCAGTATCTTATCTTCCTGTAATTAATTAAACATGGTTTAAGTCAAGAAATATTCTGGTTACGGATGTGCCAACAGCTATTTATTATCCATTAAATCCATAAACATTGTTTCAACGGCCCATTGTCCTCATGTCATAGATGCAGGCCTTCTTCAACACTGCTGAAGTAAAAAAATATGACGTTAGCAAACCTTGATGGTACGCTGAAGAGTTAACATCCATCTGATTCAGGCTTGTTGGATGCATTCAGGGATGATGGTCCGGTAGACTCGATTCAACTGGGGACCAAATTACAACATTGTTACATTTTCAGCTGCTGTGGATCGCGTTCACATTGCACTGAGTCAAACAAACCAAACCAAGGGCTGGACAAGAAATCAACAACAATATATACTGTGACAGAATATAGGGTTAAGAACGTAGAATATTCAATAATTTCACTGAACTCAAATCCAGAACCACACAGCATTCTGGGGGATGTAGGCAGAGGAAAGGCTGCTCAACCTTTCACAGAAAGCTAAGCAGAGTAGGTGGCATCAACTGTAACTCACTCACTCTTCGGTTACCTAGCAACTCACTCACTGATTGGTTACCTAGCAACAACCTGTTGAGTAACTTGCGCACCAGCAGTTTAAGGTTTCATTACTGTGACTTGCAACTGCTTAAAAATAAAAAATTAAGTGCATGGAGTGGAAAGTGTAGATGAAAAAGGGAAGCTCATGTCTCCAGTTTGTATTATTTTAGATATTTAAAACAGGTAACTAATAGATAGTTATCGATATAAACTAAATGAAACGCTTATATCGTGACACGTTTTTCAGCAATATTGTCCAGTCAAAACCAAACCCCTGAAAAACCTGTTACCCTCCTCGCCTGTGGTGGCACTGTACTAAGAACAACCGAAGGAAACAAAATCTCTGAAGAAGGCAACTTCATTCTTCACGGAACGTAAACAAAAATGGAGTTGCGTCAGATCTTAGTGGTTGTATAGTTTGTTTTTTGTCTTGGGGGGAAAAGAATAAGAGTAATGTCTCCCGCTACAGCTAGACATGCATGTTTGTTTTGGTTGTATTTACTCAGAATGCCCGGTGCCATAGTTCAGTCCCTGCTTTGGGAGGAGTGTCCGGTCTGCTTGGCAATCACTTATGCATTTGAACCACAATAGAGTTCACTTTAATTGAACCGAGACCTAGGTTATTAGGAGGACTAGAGTTCCCCTTTTTTGGTCTGCATCAGTGTTTGATTACACATTCACACCTCCTCAAATGAATCAGACTAACTGGAGTTAGATTAAAGCAGACTAAGCGGAGCTGGAGTTAAAGATGTTACATTAGACGAAACAAGGGGAGAGGTTTACCTTTCAAGTGGAAGTTGACCCTAAACATATAACCACACACAATTGTCAAAAAGTTCAATGGTACCATTGTCAACAAGATCTGAACCAGCTTCAGCTTCATACGCTCATCAATCCCACTTATGCCAAGACTTTCAGGATCACACCTTGGAGCAAAACTGCATTGCAAGCTGAGAAATCGCACACTGGTTTCAGCATGACAAAGAGTCGCTGGCGGTTGCTCCTCTGCAGCCCCAGAGGAGTAGTCGCTCAGCCCCGCAGTAATGGAACATTGTGTGGGCCGAGAAGTTCATTGAAGTTGGCTCTCACAGGCCTTCCACATGAAAACGCTTTTGCAATGTCATATCACGGAGAATAGCGCAGTTATCCGGACGAGTTGAACGGCGGATTGTGCATCGGATCAAACGGGCTAGCCTGGGGCGCACAATATCAGATTTCATCTGGGGTTGAGGGCCTTCATTCATTTTCTGACATTTACAGTTGGACCGGTGGACCCCTCTTCGAGGCCTCTTGGCTCTGGGTCTGCACTGAGGCCCTGTCAGCCACTCTGGAAAAACCCGCTGCATCTGACTTGCATTGCCTGGCTCCACTTGTGTGTTCTGTTTGGCCCGTGCTGCTGGAGGAGGAGAGCGGGCCAATTACCAGTCGCCGCTGCGAGACCAATATGATGTCATCCTCCCGCTACGCTATAACAGGCTGCAGATGAGAGAGGCTGGGCCCCCTCAGCAGCCCCTTTCACTTAACACAAAGCAGAAGGGCTTTAAGAAATTAATCTTAAAGACTTGGGAACTTTTCTCTTCATCTAATCTCACTATTATCATTTAAAAATATTAGGTGTGCATCACTTTGCAGTTGTTAATACATGCCAGAACCTTGCATGAATACCTCAGATAAGACCTCATGGGAAAACTTTGAGCATGTTTTTCTATTTGAAGCTCCCTGCACTTGAAAGATGTGCAACCAACAACCTCAAAAAAAGTCACCTATATGACCCGGTTTGAGCTTTGATTTGCAGCAACGCTTCCTCTTTCCCTGGAAAGTGAACTGCACTCTCACACATCAAAGGTAAGAGTTTAAGAGCAACGTTGAGAGGATACTCAAATGCTCGAAGATGCAGGAACATGCTCACAAAACTCAAGAGACTACTTAAGCGGTATCCCAGAAGGCCTTGCATTTCCTGGGAAGTCATGAAGCCACATCAGACGATGAGAAGGGGCCTGTGGGCTGCAGCAGATCTCCTCTCATTTCCCCACATACTCCATTTCCAACGCCCCACAACCGCACACTACATATAGACTCCGAGAATAATATATAGCCACGGCTGCAGCACAGAGAATAAACAGCTTTGATTGTTTTGGGTGTGATTTAATCTCAGTTTGAAAAAGGAAGCCTTTTTCAGACTCTGTAAAAACTGTCAGCTGTCATTCCTATGCTAAGACAGGTATTGTTTCGCAGGCAAAAGGAAAGCTTTAGGGCATGTCTGAAACGGTTCAACAACAGGAATAAACACTCCTTTGCATTTAGACTGAAAACTTCCTGTTTAGCAGGATTGTTTTTCTTGGTAAATTTGATGGAAGTTGGTTTTCATCCAAACTTTTGGTGTCAAACATGTTTCTATGAACCTCAACTCGGTACTCCAACCTGTTTAGGAGGATTTATTACCTAATCATGTTGTTTCACTTGTAATAAGACATTTTCCCCATGCTACAAGTGAAATAATCACACAGTGGAACTTTCATTTATATTATGGAATTACTGACCCTAACCCTAACCTTATAAGCTCTTAAGTCTTGCTGAAAAGTTAGTTGTAAGTTAGTCAAGTGTATTAAGATATTTGCACAAGAAATTAGACCAAATATACTTGGTAAGATCTTATGTTTTTGCATTGAGAATGTCAATATCCACAGTAAAACAAGCCCTGTACTGACATTGTCTGAAAGGCTGCTCAGCGAGAAAGAAGCCATTTATCCAAAAGCAACACAAAACATCCAGATTACAGTTGCTAAACACACTCAGGAAGTGACCACTGTTCAATTTGGTGGATATATTTGTGTGGTACAGAGTTGGGAGTATTAGGTTTAGCTGGTGTTTTTACTGCAGGAGGGACTCTTGGGCACTTCATAAAACATATGGCAACATGACAAAAGAACATTATTGAAGCAACGTCTCAAGATGTCAACCAGGAAGTTAAAGATTGGGACTAAATGGATGAAGATCCTCAAGAGCCAATGTAAAACCAAGTGTTTAAAACACAAAACATTTTAAAAATGGATAATAATTCACAGTTCTGCATAATTTTGAGGATGAAATCTCCGTTTCATCAATCAATGACCTTGACGTACGTCAGCTGGTAATCTGTGTTTGGTAGCAAAGTGGAAATTAAACTTTAGTTGAAAGAGGATCAAAGAACACAGCAGAAGATTTTAAGATGGCAACTTTCCAAGTCTGAAAAAACTTTAACCACAACATCCACATTTTACATCTCTACCCTTAAGCCTAGTTACACAATAAACATATTTTCTTTCGTTTTTACAAGTACCGTTGGTGTGTTTTTCTCACATGGTTTTCTAATCTTGAATGCAGCTCTACCTACACATAAATATGGTTTTAACCAGAAACTAAATAAGTATCTTTGATTCACACGTCCACAAACCATAAATTTTTGGGGCCCACGCCTAGTAACATGTCATTCTTTCATTCCTGCTGCAGGGAAATCTGTGCAGGTTCAGACCAAACTCACTCCCACACAGTTTAATGCAAGTAGCTAAATGGACAACCCAACTGCCATGTGCAATCATGAGAAAGCAAGCATGCAGCGCTGTTATCCCGAGTCCCATCGTCCCCTTTCATGTCTGCAGACTCCTCCGTGTAAGAAGACCTCTTCTTTGTCAATGTGTCTTTAGGTCTGTGTCACAGAGACTGTGAGAGCCATGCATTCCTTTGCCATCCAACCTCTGTCCGGCCTGGACTTTCCCACAGAACTCTAAACCCTGTGAATGAGAGTAAGCCTTTGTTTCTGGCATTTTTCATCCCTATCCCAGCAACTTCCACATATTGGAATGCACCAGGAATGCCAGCACCAGCTACCTGGCATTAGAGAGTCTTTGTGCGGAAATAGGAGAGGCTAGGTCAAAGAGGTCCGACAAAGGATGGCTCGGCTTCTCAAGGTGGCCGGCGCAAATAAAAGAGTGATTAAACAGCAAAGCAGGGGTCAAGCATTACGAGGTTCACCAAGGAAGACCTCGAAAGCACAATGACAGTGTTCACATCTTGGAGAGTTTTGCTATGACTTCTTCATGTTTACTGTAGAAATTATTAACTGGAGCAGTGGTGTAGCAACTGATTGGCATGCATACACAAGCTGAAGCATTTAACCGGCTGCTTTGAGGTTATCATTGGCTGAAGGCTGACACGGTGAGGTATTGGTTACCCTCGAGGTGCAATTCCAGTCATTCCTGTCGACTGAGAGACAACCAGCACTGGAGTTTAATTTAAAGGAAGGCGATACAGATTTACTAACCAGATAGTTGGACATGATTAAAGTGATGGCTCTCTTGGTGTCTTCATTTATGGTCCTGGAGACTTTTACCATCTCAAGATAACTCCAATCTCAAATATACCAATGTGGTTTGTGCAAAACGCTACTTTGCAAAGCTTTAAATTTCATCCAATTACTATTAGTTGGTGAGTATTAACCTAAAGACATAAATTTGGATTTAAATCAATTACCATCACATTGGAAAGTTAATTTTAGTAATTTAATTGAAATCAAACTCAGTTACTCTACACTCATTTCACCAAGTGTTATGAAAACCCAAAAATGTAATTTAAAAAAATCCATATTACATAAAACACATATTTTTTTTTTAAATCTAATATTGCACATTTTTAAAAAGTCACTATTAAAGTAATTGGCTGTTCAAAGTTCTGCACATTAATGGAAAGTTAAGTAGAAGGAAAAAATGTAGCAGAAAATGTTGCAAACATTGTGAACAAATAATTAAGTGGAGATTCACAAGGTGAAATAAAAGCTTAAAGACTCACCATGTTCAGATATATCATGAACATGGTCTGCAAAACAACTAGTCAGAATAATCAGGATTAATTGATTATTGAAATAATCATAAACTAATTTAATAATCAATTAATCAATTACACACTCAAAAAAGCCAACATAGTGAGAACAGTAACTAAGCCCAAACCGTGCAAAAATATATACATTTTACATTTAAGATAAAAGCAGCTTTGTCTGTAAATATGTTTTACCTGAAACTGCTCAAGTGACATTTTAGGTTCACCAGGTTCAAATTCACTAAAGGAATGCTGTTAGACAATACAATGTTCTCTTATTTAAACAGAAATTTAATTATTTGCTTCTCTGACTGCATTCCTAATATTGTATAAAAAAGGCTTATGTGGTAAATAAAAGATAAGCAGAATGTTCCAATATTTTTATTTAATTAATCGTCAGAATAATCGATAGAATAGATCCTGAACTATTTCTTTAAGGGTGTTTTCCGTCCAGAAGATTCTGTTTGACTGGAGACCAAAATTGCTAAATTTGTTACATTTTCAGCTAATTGGTTTGCTTTCACACTACACTGTGTAAAATGACCCAAACTAATTGAAAAACTTGTTCCCCTCCTCGCTTGTGGTGGCGCTGCACCAAGAACCACTGACGAAGACACGAGTACGACTTCCTTCTTTGTAAAATATACACAAAAATGGAGTAGCATCAGATTTTAGCGGTTGTAGGATTTCTTGTCTTTGGTAAAACACGACAAGGTATTTCTCCAGCTGTAGCGCTTGACTCCTGCATATGTTTTGATTGTATTTACCCAGAATGCCCTGTCCTATAGTCCACTTCCTGCTTGCCATTCACATATGCATTCAAACTACGCCAGAGTTCGCTTCAACCAAACTGAGAATGAGGTTTCTAAGTGGACCGGTTTGCTTTTACAAATACACATTTGCAAACAAAACGAACCGGACTTTCTAGACAAGCAAACTAGAGTTTGATTAAAGCAGGCTAAACAGGGTTGGTGTTACTGCACCCTAAGACACCACTCGATGTTTAATCAACTCTTTTATTGTTGTTGCCCAAAAGACAAACATTCAGACAAACAAGAGTCCGACAGTAAAGCTAATTCAAGTGCAACATGAGCGGCTGATCTTCCCTGGATCCTGAGCCTGAAGATAAGGAGACCAGATAAGGTGATAACTGGAGGGACTCATGAAGGCAAGGGTGGGGCTTAGGGTGGGGGTTATCAAAGGGCCCTGCAGTTGCCTCCTGCAAGGACAACATCTGTAGCTCTGCACTGCTGGAAGTCTACTTTACAACAATATAAATATCCAGAGTAATAACTGAGACCGAATATGTATCATTAGCCACTAAACAGCAGTATCGCTTGCCATTTTGAGTCAGATGAAAGCGGCTTAATCCCAACCTCGGTTCAGCTCCAAACCAGATCTGAATCCACTCTGTCGGGTTCCTAGAAAACTCAGCAGATGTTCTGTTTATTACTCTGAGACTGCCAAGAATCTCTGGGAGGACGAGCGAACACGGGAAGACCAGACTCCCCTTTCTCCCTCCTGAGAGGACATTTTATTCGCTCATGGAAAAGACGAAACATCTTACTTGACATGAAATCACTTTCGGCAAACTTTCCAAAATAACTTCCGGTTTTTTTATCTGGATTTCTTTGCACAGAGGAGAACTCGGTTTTCAGCTTTCTCTTGCATGCTTTATCTGATTTACCAATTTTGTTTTATATGAGGGGAAAAATCTAAGTCATGCAGCAGAGATTTCCCTTCAGTTCTTGTTTGGTATTTACCAAAGCAGACTTCACCATGGTCACCGGCCCTGCATGTTGAGCAAAAAGGGAATCGTTTCCTATTTGCTTCATTATGTAACCAAAGAAAAGCTGCACAACCAACCTCACCACCTCTTAAACATCCAGAGGTTTGCTATAAAGTAATCTCTAAAGGATCAGAAGAGTTTGGATGGGGCTTGTTAAAGGGTCTCTGTCTGCACAATCTGGGTGAAACGTTCATCTCTTTAGTTCTAGTGCAAAAATAGCTGCTTTTCACAATCAACTGAGTGCAGAAAATGAGAAGTGAAAGAGACAGAGTGGAAATGTTTACTTCTTTATTCTGTGAGAATGCGATAATGAAGAAGTTATGAATGAAGAACACGTTGCATTGTTTTAGTCCAAATTAGACAGACTAAGTTCTGGTTTTTATTTGTCGAATGCAGTTTGACCGGAGAAAAGCGTGTTTCACTGTAAGTTGGAATGTGATTGTAAGGGAGAATTAGCGTGTAAACTGCAGCTCCGTTAACACGTGGAGTCCCTCATGACAGAGCCGTGACGCTTTCTTAAAGGTACAATGACGCAATTTTCCAAACTCAAACTCAGAGTCAAAAGCCTGAACTGAGAATGAAAACAAACATTCACTCTGAGAAACTATAGGGGAGGGATGGATGGATGGATGGATGGATGGATGGATGGATGGATGGATGGATGGATGGATGGATGAAAGGATAGGATGGATGGATGGATAGACAGGATGGATGGATGGATGGATGGATGGATGGATGGATGGATGGATGGATGGATGGATGGACAGACATGATGGATGGATGTAACTTTTAGGTACATCTTTTCAGACTGCGTTTTTAATCAGTTTGTCTCCTTTAAAACCTATTTTCCTTCGTTGCCATGGAAACGACAAATATTTCTCTACAGACTGCGTTTCCATCTGCAAGATGAACAAGCCATCTCCCCATCTATGAGCAGCAGTGAGGAATACTGTTCATATTTTGATGTTTGTCTTCTCTACTTTCACTTTCTGGTGTAAAAGAATAAATTTTAAGTTTTTATTGGCGGCTCCAGTTCATCAGCAGGAACCGTTACAATGGAGACACTCTTACTTTTTATTCTGTTAAATTACTTTATTCAGCTTTATAAAGTTTGCTTGTTACATTTTACTGAACCGTGTTTTATTGTTTCTGGTTTGTTTTATTTTTCAGAACTTTGCTCCTACTTTATTGGTTTTAAGCTTCATATTAAAAATAAATGCCACTGAACACTGATCCTAAAACTTTAACACATATCCTTAAAGCTGTTTGTTGTGGTTCCATCTTTGTGTTTAATGTTTAAACCTTTTCCAAAAAAATATAAAAGACTTTATAACATGTAGTAGGAATGAAAACCAGCTATTTTTTGAATTGTTTCAGGCCTAAAACAGTATAATTTTCCAAATATAAAACACTTAATCTGGGCAGTTTTAAGCATTTTTCCATCTCTACAAGTTGTTCAGTTCTTACTGTGCCATGTTTTCATTTACTTCAATATGATTTTCTATTATTTGCAAGGTAAAAATAATAAACATTGATCAATTTTCCAGGAGATTTTGCAAAAACATTGTGAAAAATTGTGAAGTATCATACCAGCTGTGCATCTGCAACACTGGAAATCAACAGAAATGTCAACATTTCTGCAGCTATCAAGTCAAAAACCAAAATGCTGGAAAGGATTAAATCTGCAGGCAAGTCAAATGCATTTGAATTAGCAAAAAGTAACACCAGGGTCTCTCAAAACATTCGTTTTATACATTTACTCAACTGCTTTTCTATTAGAAATGAGATCTAAGAGCTACTCTTTCCCAAAGAACATAAAATAGTGATGACTTCTGGAGCAAGAAGTTGGAACTTGCTAAAAGATAAAGTCAGACGTAGGAGTTTATCTTGTGAAATCCTCATAAAAAGGAGAAAATGCAACAGTGCTTTCAAACAGTGAGATTCCATGGATTACATTGGATATGCTCACCTAGTAACAGGTAAACACACATCAACACTGACTCGAAAGCATAAAAAAAAAATGTCCAAATTAAACAAAATCAGTCAAACGTGTTGGAGGCCTGAGGTACAGCAAACTGCAGCCTGTTTGACCTCCACTTCACATCTGTTTCACTTGTGGTTTTACTGATTTACTGTGTCAATCATTATCGCCGTCGGAGAAACAATACGGCAAAACAAAACATCATAAGGTGTCCTTGGATGACTAGCGAACACACGACCAAGATAAAGGGCATTATTGCCGATATTATGATGTACTATAAAGTGTGTGAGTAACCATACCCAGAGGCCTTTGGTCTGCCGAACAATAGACACAAAAGCCTTCTGCTTTCGCTTAAAGA
>NW_006800481.1:69822-161531 GCF_000485575.1 Poecilia formosa | reverse complement strand
TATTTTAAGTGTACGAAGATGTATGCACAAGAAACTAAACCAACAATAATTAAGATTTTCTGTTTTTGAAGTGATAGAGATTACAAATAATTGATTCAAAATCCAAAAAGAGGAAAAATCAACCCACTGCAGACTGAAATCCAGTCTACTTTTAAAATTATTCATACCATCTGAACTTCTTGATTAATTGTGTTGGAAAAAATCTAAATAAAGCTAATGTGCTTCCTCAATTTTCAACTTAACTCTACAAGATTCCTTTGTAACTCCAAGACACTGATAGCTAGTTAGAGGCCAATTTAGATAATCAATAAATGACGTGATGCATGTCATGAATGAACCTACACAGCAGAAAATGAAAGAGTCTCATTAGTTCCACTTTGAGGCGCTGAATTAAACATCAACAGTTCCCAACAAAAGCATTCGTTTACGGGAATTGGAGGGTTTCTCTGCATGCATAGTATCAATAGAAAGAATCAGTATTTGTGTATTTTTGTTGTTGAATGAGGCGGAGCTAATTTAAAGTATAAACAGAAGGTGAGTGATAATCAGCATTTGGAAAAGCTGGATTTTTTTTTATCATCCTGATCTAAATGTTTGCACCTGCTGGGAGTGTTTAATGTACACAGTACGTCCATCTGATATGTTGTCATATAAATAATTAAAAAGTTTAAATCCACAACTGCCACATTATGGTTCATCCAGATGAAATGCTTCCTGTTTGAAAGGAATTAGCAAAAAAAAAAAAAAAACTTTAAGTAATTGTGATGTGTAAAAGTTTAAATTCTTATTTCTTAATATTTCCCAAATTTCAAAGTTTCCTTGGATGCTTTTTCATCCATTTGACACCCCAATAATATTAATACTATTATGAATATTTAATGTAGAAAAAATATCTAATATTCTCATAGCCATTTTTAAGAAACTGGAACTCAACTGGGATTTTTTTCTTTTTAAATCCAAGGCATGAAAATTAAAGTTGTTGCCATTGACAAGCAAACACACCTTACATGAAAATTGTTTTTTGACTAAAAATCTGAAGTGTTAAAGTGGTAAGGACCTCTAAGAATGTGTTACTGATTGAATATTTGGGTATTGAAGTATTTTATAAGAAAAATAAAGAATTTTCCAGCAGTATTTGGGAAGTTGATATTTTTTCTTATTCAGTGCAAATACATAGCAGACCTTATAGATTTTTTTTTTTGTGCAGGGTAATTCCAAATTATTTGTCGATTTTTTTGCATAGGGCATACATGAAATATTTGAAAGAAAAGATAAAATATTTGTGTACATAATTATGTCAAAGTCATGTGGCTTATAAAATCCGGAGATGATTAGCTACTGGACAGAAAGGGAAAGAAAAAGGAAAGATCCAAAGAAAACTTAAAAATGTCAAACTAAAGCTGGACGATACGGCAGGAAAACTTATCACGATATAAGCGGTTCACATCAGTTGATATCGATAATTATTGATTAGTATTTAATTTTAAATTTCGCCGTTTTTTTATTTTTAAGCAGTTGTGAGACACAGTGGCAAAACATTAAACTGCTGCTGCGCAAGTTACTTGACAGGCTGTTGCTAGGTAACCAAAGAGTGAATGAGTGAGTGAGTTGCTAGGTAACCGAAGAGTAAGTGAGTGAGTTGCTAAGTAACCGAAGAATGAGTGAGTTAGTTGATGCCACAAACCTTTAGCTAGCTGTGAGAAGTCAGTGGCTAAATTCTTTCCTCTGCCTAAATCTCCCAGAATGCTGTGCGGTTCTGGATCGGAGTTCAGTGAATGTTCCAAATACTGAGTTTTCCATCACACAGTTTATTTACCGATCTTGATCACGTGTCTATCTTAATTTATACTGTAATTGATTTATTATCCAGCACTAAAAAGATACCTCAAGAAAACTTGAAAAACTGTTGATCAAAACCACTTTTACAGACTCCATTTAACTCAGGCTTCATGAATGCAACCCTCAAAGAAATGAGGAATGACGGAAGACTTTTTCACTCTGACAGATTACAAGACAGCGCAGAAAACTGTTTGCAGCACGTCGGTCATATGCGGTGGTCGGATGGTTTCCAGACTTAGATGAACAGCGAAGATCTGAAGCCAGAAACACTTTTGAAAACAGCTGACTCAGATCAAGAAACATCTCTTGCAGGCTGAAATGAGAAGATACCTCCAATCTGAGCAACACAGCATAGAGATGACTAAGCGTGGGGCCTGCTGCCTCTGGCACTGTGCAGACATGTTCCACTCTGCAGCACACAGAAACCATTTCACACGGTCCCCAGACTCTTGGCTAAGCAAGTGGGAAACTTCAGCAGCTCTGTAGAGAGCATTTATACTCTGTGGTTGACTGTGTACACTTGCTGCCTGGTGATACATCAGCAAATGTATGAAACATTAAAGCATTTCAGGACTAATGAGTTTTTCCTCAAACAGCAGTTTACAAAAAAGGAGGAATAAAACGAACAAAAATCAGATTTTTTTTGTGGATTGTTCTCAGAAGATAAATGCAACAGCAGCATAGAAAAGGAAGTGAGTCCATTTGCTGGTATTCCCCTCAAATATCTGAGCTAAGCTTTCTCTTCAAACCCACCCCCAGTGTGAGTGTGTTCACAGTGTGTGGTCTGAAGGGAAAACTTTCCATGCTTTGAGGTATTATCGCCATCTCCTGGTCTCGGTCACAAACTGCACCCGCTGTTTACATTTCTGCTCATTTTTAGTCACAGAAATATCAAACAAAACACAACAGATGACGTTCAGATTGGAAATTAGAAATATATGTCACGACAGACGTGATCAATACCAATAGATAATAGAAAATTAAATAATTTCACTGAATTTTGATGCAGAACCGCACAGCATTCTGGGGGATGTAGGCAGAGTAAATATTTTAGTCCAGGTGTGTTCAAAGTGCGGTCCATGGGCCATTTGCAGCCCTTGGAATAATCCAACATGGCCCCCAATTGAGGTTTAATAATGGTACAAATTTGAACTACAACACAAAATATGTTTTCTTTTATGAGCCACATATTTTCAGTAAAATATGGGTGTTTGTTTTAAGTCAACAATTCCTTAATATTGATGTAGTTGTACGTAAAATAATCTGGCATTAGAACAAGACACCTTAATGGGAATAAAAAGTTAAAACAAGCTCTTATTTTTGTCTTTTTAATGTTTCTTGTAAGTTAGCTTTGTTTTATTTCAAGTGTACTAAGATATTTGCACTAGAAAATAGTGCAAATAAAAAATTGTATTGTGTTAGGCTACAATGCAAAGTGCCTTTGTATTGTAGCCAACACACAAACAAAGAAACACTCAAAAAGTAAAAAATAAAATAAACTTGCTTTTACTTACCTTTCAGTACTTAAATCAAGTAATGCCATTTAAACATGCAGCATTTCCAAAAACCAAAGCAGAAATCACAATAACAAAAAAATTGCAATCAAATTACCTGCCATTTTTAACTAGACAAAATATGGCCACTTGGTTCTGACAACTTGTTTGCAAAAAGTTTGGAAACCCCCGCATAACCAGATGTGGGGGGTTTCCAACACATCTGGCTATGTGTTGGAATTAACAGTTGGAATTAACAGGTTGTTGCTAGGTAACCAAAGAGTGAGTTGCTAGGTAACCAAAGAGCGAGTGAGTTAGTTGAGTAACTGGTGCAGCAGCAGTTTAAAGTTTTGATCTCATGCCTTTTAACTGCTTGAACTTAAAAAAAAAACAATGGCATGACGTGAAAACTGTAGATAAAACAAGAAATGAATATCAAATAAAACAGAGATAACGCCACAAATTAAGTTTAAAATATTATTCCTAAATTCTTATGATTCTTAGAGGAATGAAGTACACTAAAACTGAAATGTGTGTTTAGAAACACACATACACACATGCAGACATGATAGAGGAGGTAGATTTCCTCTGTTTAAGGTTCAAAAGTTTAACGGCAAGAAACACGCCGACTGTTAGACTTTAATCTTGACCAAGGAGAAGACAATAAGGCTTTGTCTAAAGATCTAAAGCGGTTTCTGTCAAACAACAGAGGATAAAAGCTCCATGATGTCAGTGGGAATCAAGCTTTTAGGGCATTAAATGTTTTTAGTCAGATCTCAACTTTAACTCTAAAAGCAACTCTAAAAGTAGTCAAATAAAATGCAAGTCATGCAATATCTTGTTTTAGATGTGCATCTGTTTTTTTTTTTTTAAATAAGTGTTTTTCCGAAAGAGACTGCTCTAAATAAAAGTCAGATTTTCAAATTTTTAGACAGAAGAATGAAACGGCTATAATCACAGCATTGATAATGTAAATTTTTAGCTTTTCAACGGGCAGGGATGCTAAAAATGTCGTTTATTACACATTTTAAGTGCAGGATGGAAATATAAAAAGGTAGCCAAAAATCTAATCTCCATTTTGTCCGCTTTTTATGTTAAAGCTAGCGTGAGCATTAGCACAATATATTTTGTGAGATGAAGCACAAAATAATAAAAATGATCAGTTTAGGATTTTTACTATTTGGTTACAGTTTTATGTAAAAATACAACTGAACCTAAATCTCAAGTTTATTGTTTCCGTTTAAGCTAATGCTTACAGCTAACTGTACACGATAGCATTAGCAACAGATCCACTCTTGATAGGACGGAAGTAGCAAAACAATAAAAGTCTTAAGGAAAAAGAAAATTAGAGCCAAAAAAACTGACAATTTCAGAATTCTTACTTTTTTCTCATTACTTTAATCTCAAAATGTTGATATTTTTATGTCATTAGTAATCTCAGAATTCTGACTTTAATCTTAAAATTGTCAAAATTGATAACATTATGGCTTTTTTTGGAGGCCCTAATCTTCTTCCGTACATTGATTGCTAAATAAAATTACCTCTAGCACTTAAAATACTTATAAAACACAAACTAAACTCAATAAATTGACCTGATGTAATCCTGAAGTATTGTTAGGTGAAAATACTTCAACTGGTGGATTCAACCACTGCGTGTCATTTTTATTTTAGCTTACTTAAAACACTAAAACTCTGTTTAAACCAAACCAGCTAGCTTTTAGCTTAGCAAGCTACCAGGACAAATTTATGATTTAACATTCTGTAAACTTCTTCAAATTTGAGGGTTTGGAAGTGTCCAAGTTACAAACAAACGTCTTACCTTTATCTTTGGCTTTCTTTCGTCTTCTTCCGTTTCTCTGCCCCACTAAAATAACTTAATTTAATCCCATAATCACCGTTCGCCATACCTGTCAGCGGAAGTCAGCCTGCGTCACAGTAAAGTGCAAGGATTTTAATTTAAATATCCCATAAAAACATCAGCAACATCTTAACATTATGGCTTATTTTATTCTTTCATCCTAAATGTATTTCATAAAGATGGGATTTTTTTTTATCTTCAGATGAGGCTAAGCATTTAACTGTATCGCCCTCTAGTGGCTGAAGGAGTACCATGCATTTGCAGAAGTTGAAAATATTTATTTGCACTCAAATACATTCTAAATTAAGCATATAGTATTTTCAATATAACACGAACAAGTACTCCTTGATTATATATATATATATATATATAATGGAAAATTAAGGTTAATGGCGCATAACTGACCGCTAGATGGAGGCATAGTGCTGCAATGCATCTACTGGACTCGTACATGTACTAAAAAGGATTAGGGTTAAATTAACATTTTGTAGACTCCCTCCTTTTGAATTATGTGTTTTTAACAAATTTCACTTGTAATATGAGGAGAAAATATAACTTTGGAGGTTTGGTTTCGTGTTTTCACTAATTTTTGATGAAGTAGTTAGGAAATTGAGTGATAAATGGTAACAGCTTGAAAAAAATTATAAGAAACACAAAAAACCCAATAAATTTAAATTTTTTTATTCCATGCAGACTTTCACATCATTTTCAATTGAAGAATATGGAGGCAAAAAAGGGGCAAAAATACCACTTTGTCTTGACAAGAAATAGTATTTTAGAACCTATTTATCTTTCAAAACTGCTAATTAGAAAAACTTAGAAAGTAATGACCGATTTATGCATTTATTTTCCCTCTAGATCAGGGGTGTCCAAAGTCGGTCCTCGAGGGCCGGCATCCTGCACGTTTTAGTTCTCTGCCCTGGTGAAGTAACAACCTTTTCGTCTTGTCAATGTTCCTTCTAGGCCTTCTAACGAGCCATCATTTAATCCAGGTGTGTTAAACTAGGGAGAGAACTAAAACATGCAGGATGCCGGCCCTCGAGGACCGACTTTGGGCACCCCTGCTCTAGATGATGTTTTAACTGGTAAAAACAACTATTTCTCTGATTCACTTTCACAATTATTCAGTTACAGAAAAGATTCAAATTCCTAAAGCCCCTTTCTCCTTCCATAAACTAAACCCAGTGTTTGATATAAGAATAAATCAGGGTTAATTTACCCTTTAAATAAAACTCTAAATGTTATAAATCGTTCCCTGAATTGGGAAGAGGCCTCTGGTATCATTTTGCTCCTGGCAACAACACAAAAATATCTTTGGTTATAACAAAAAAGACAAAAAACAGCAGAAAGAATAAATCTATCAGATGAGCAATGCATGTTTGACACAGATTTAAGAAAATAGTTGCGGTAAATGGCCGCCAGAGGGCGTCATTGTACAGCATTCCCTGCAGCACCATCAGCGTGACGTCATTCAGCATCAGCAGAGAAAAAACATCAGCTATCATAAATCCTTATGATTGTCTTCATACTCCTTTAAAGACTGATTGTGTGTGTGTGTGTTTTTTTTTAATAAATTCAAACAAAAAGCTCCCAAAAGTGGATAATTCTTACAATAAAACATCTCGGTAAAACTTTTCGCACCTTCTTTTTCTTAGGATTGTTTTTCCCATCCTCACTTCCTGTTTCTCTCTGGAGTATCTCAGCTTGATAAAAGGAGGTCAAAGCTGGACATTTCAACTTGACATTTACCACAACCTTATGTTTTCTTCCTTGTAAACATTTCATATTTCGTTCCTACTTCCTCAAACTCACTCAGTCGACTTCCAGAAACTATTTGCATCTTTTTCCTGCACAAACTAGATTTTCCTAATATCACTGAAAAATATTTCTACTAAATCTAACTTGATAAGAATATAACATTTTCTGCTAAAATATCTTTACAATCAGTACCCCGTGCTTAGATTTAGCTGTACCAGTTTGGAGGCCCATTCCTGTCAGTGCAAAGAAATAAAATGGCATATTTACTGTAAATAAAGTTTACGACTTTAAATGTTAAAATAATAAAAATGAACCTCAATTATGTCATAATTATGAGTTTCCAGCTGTAAAACTCAATATTATAACTAAAGCTCGCAATTTTTACTTTATATCCTATAATTATGTTAAAAGTGAAGATTATAATCAACACTTAACCATATTTGATGTCATAATTTTGTGACAAAACATCAAAAGTAGGAATCTGAAAGTTAAAATTAAGACTTAACCACTCACAATTTGCACAAAGCACACAATATTTTGCTTTGCAAAGGCAGCAATGTGCTTCCATATGTTTGAAGCGTCTGGTTATGGAGACCAAAATGTGCCAAAATCAATGTTAAAAAAAACTGACTCAATTACATTTCATAAGGTTTCAAATATGAACCCGTAATGTATCACTAATATTTCAAAATCTAAAACTATAAGCGGTAAGTATAACAAGTCAAAGAAGTGATAAGGTTCTGAGCAAAACATACTTATATTCCATAACTTTTCAGTTTGTTTTCTAAAAAAAATATGCTAAAAATAAATAGAAAAACAATGATTTCTCCTTAAACAAAATATTTAATAATCATTGATAGTGATGACTTATCTTAATATTACAGCTAACTAAATTATATACGAAAATTAATGTTTTTAAGAAGTGGTCAGACTCTACCGTCATGCCGAAATTCAAAGAAAAAGACAAAAATGACAAACATAATATTATACTAAAAAAAAACAAATGTAACAAAAAAAATTCAAATATTTTATATTAACATGTGGATCTTGTATTTTTTTATTTCTTTAAAAATAATAAAACATAAAAGCAATTTAAGATATTTAATATAAACCACTTCTTTAGGTAAAATAAATATATAAGTTTTTTGAGTTTGGCACATCTGGGACTCCATACTTTTTGTAAAAAGCTACTTTTTCTGTAGAAATACTTCTCCATTTCCAACTACATCCCTACATCCAGTTTACCCTTCTCATTTCTCAGTTTTTGTTTAATTACACGCATCTGATTCACTCATCAGCTAGTAAAAGCCCTGATAAACTATTCTCTGTCTGTGTCAAAAACACGTCTGTCTCCTCCTCGAAACGAAACAAAATAAGACTCGCTTTTTTAAAAAAAAAGGAGAAAAAAAATAAAGCTTTGCCCATATAAATTAAGAAAAAATATTTACAAACCTTTAAGACAAAGGCATTAAATTAAAAAAAAATACAGCCTCAAGTCTTTCACTAGTTAAAAAAAGTGAAAGAAACAAAAAGGAATCAAGATAAATTATGTGACAGCAGAAGAAAAAAGAACGAGGGATGGTTGAGAGGAAATAATGTGGCACGTGAATGGATCTTTGGCGAGTGAAGGAAGTCTAAAAGTTCATTTATTTTCTTATTTGTTCTTCATGTCTTTTATCCAAACCATCCCTCCGTCCAGGTGCTGCTTCCTTCCGTGTTCACAGCCGTCCCTCCACCAACACGTTCACCTCCGAGGAGATTAACAACAGAAAAACAACGTCCGTTTGGTTTGTAGGAGGGCGAATCCTCTACGAAGGCGATCCGACCGCCATCATGGCCTCCTGCAGTCTCTGGCGGCAGACCTCATAGCGGCGAATTATCGCCTCCTTCTGCTCCTGCTCTTCTTTGTCAAGTATCCGGAGAAAGTTTCGCAGCTCTGGGATGGAGAAGGCGTCCCACTAGAGAGGAAAATACAGACGTTTATGTTTCTAACGCTGCAAAGACTCAAAGTGTTTCAAAGTGATTTTATGTGATGGACAACAACAAAGACGTGGAGAACTAAGAAAAAGGAAGGTTATGAAAATCTGAAAAGTGTAGCGTACACGTTTTTTAAAGGTGACCTATTGTTCTTACTTGAACAGGTCAGGATAGGTCTATGGGCGATACAAAAATTTTTTTGTACATTATTCTTAGATGATGAGATTTTACTCTGCTCAGTTCTGCCGTTTTAGGGCGTCTTGTCACTTTAAATCATAATAAGCTACTTCTGGCCACGCCCCCCCAAACGCAACGTTTATACCCGCACGTAAAACTGGCTGCAGAAAACCGTACATCTTTGAAAAGCAGAAGTAGAGCCTCCTGCACAACCAGCAATCATACAGAAAGTGGTTTCTGATAACTCTTCCAGCAGGCATTGTACAGCCACCAGGAGAAAACCAGCTGACCAAACATGCTGGAGTTCAGCTTGGCTTGCTAGGTAACAGGCTGAGCTTGCCTGGGGTTGCTACGTAACAATGAAGTGCCCATGGAATGCGACTTAACAAATGTGAGGTTTTTGAAATGGCTTATTTTCCAGACACCAAAGAACATCAACTTTTTGCCCTCTACAAAAGCTAGAATATATATTTTTTAAGCGCTGGGGTTGTTTTTAGAAGCAGTTGACACCCAAATAGAAATATAAAAAACCCTAACAGGTCCCTTTTAAGGTTGAAATGAAAGAAAAACAGGAAAGAACACAGAAGACGACTGGGAAGAACAGGAAAACAAAGTGGGAACAGATTTGGGAAGAGTCCAGCTGGTCGCACCATAACTTCTCCGGTCTGTTGTTCTCTCAGAACGAAGCTGAGCGTGTCGAGGTCGGGTCCGGCCACCAGGCGAAGGAACAGCGGCTTCTCAACGTCCGCCAGCTTGCACACATACACTGCAACACACATCGGGGGGGTAAACATCAACACACATCCATACAGGTGCTGCGGTATAAACACACCTGGATGGGTGTGGCACTTTAACAACCACCAACTCTATGAGAAAACGGGGACAAAGTTCAACATCCAGCTGAAATGTTGAAACCCTGAATCATTCCTGTTTGCTAATTCCTAAAACAATTGGTTAATTTCTTGGAATTCAGAAGCTTAAATACAGCAAAATGACATTTAAAGGTTGTTTTTAAAAAACGTGATGATGTAATTTCTTTTAAAGCTTCTGATTCACAACATCAGGGTTAATTGGAGCCACGCCTCCGGATTTATTTAATGGCAGAACTTCAAACATAATGCCTCATTGTGTGACATCTTGGGAAAACAAACAGAAATAAACCAAGATATTAGACATCAGTTCTGGCTCAAGTAAAATTTACATCTTACAGATGCCTAAAGGTGCCACACTGCAAAAACAAAAAAATCTTAAAATTATGTTTCCCTAGTTTCTACTGCAAATATCTTAGATTAGTTGAAATAAGACAAAACAAGCTTACAAGTAACATTTAAGCAAGATATATGACCTTAATTTAAGTAAATAATTCCTTAATTTTGATGAAAAAGTTCTAGTTTCATCTGCAGATTATTTGGGTTAGAACAACACTTTTCCCCATGTTGAAAGTAAAATAATCCTCCAAAGGAACTAGTACTTTTTATATCAATATTAAGGTACTCTTTCCGTAAAACAAGCTTTTATTTCCTTTTGAAAAGTTACTTTTAAGTTAGTTTTGTCTTGTTTTAAGTGTACTGAGATATTTGCACTAGAAGCTAGAAAAATACTTGGTAGGATATGGTGTTTTTACAGTGTATTTTGATTTGTTCAATTAAAAAAAGCTGGGTTACCCGACCCAGTTACACCGATTCTGTC
Source organism: Poecilia formosa (assembly GCF_000485575.1). Lineage (NCBI taxonomy): Eukaryota > Metazoa > Chordata > Actinopteri > Cyprinodontiformes > Poeciliidae > Poecilia > Poecilia formosa. Next base: position 150,740 of record NW_006800481.1, on the reverse strand, counting down.
AGGAGGAATGGATCAAAATTACATAAAATTATTGAGAGATGATGGTAGAAGGGAATTCAAAACGTTTAACTCAATTCATAGTTTAAAAATTATCCTAAAATAGAAATTTAGCTTGATTTGACACCAGACAGTGAGGGAAAATATAGATTAAGCAAACACTGACAACCAATGTATAAAAATTCAAAACATTCCTTCCTAAAACATTCTTCCATCTCATGCCCACAACTCAGTAAAAATTTTTACTTTCTAATTAAAAGTCAAATTGAAGCCTTTAAATTTTACATGCATATCTGTCTAGACACGGCCTTTAATTAGCAGACACGGCTTCACTCCCGTAATTATTGTAAACCAAACCAGGAGTGGCATAAAAGAAACTCCACAAATGCTTATAAATATTCTACTGATAAATAACTTTGAAGATAAACATCTGAAAGCTCATATTGGAGGTTTGTGGGTGATAAAGTGTCTCCTCAGTCTGAGCTGTTAACTAGACTCAAACAGAGGTGAAATCCTACACCGTGTGTGTGTGTGTGTGTTTGTGTGTGTATTCCTGGGTATCCCTGGTGTGTTGTCGTAGTTGAGTGAACCCTGTGGTATTCAACTCGAGGGCGAGGCCTCCACACATCACAGCTCAAGCATCTGATACTGCGCCCGGCATGATCGGCATGAAACTGCATCTGCGAAACGGTGAGGAAGACTCACCCTGCTCGTCTCTACGGCAACGCTTGTAAAGCGCGTACTTGGCCGGGTTGTCTGCCACCGTGAACTTGTTCAGCAGCGCCATGATCACCTGAACGCACAAACACAAAACGTTACTCAAACACTTTACTAAACTACAACGATTTTACAACTTTAGGTGAAATTGTGGATTTATTTTGGGAAACCCTCCTAAATATTTTCCATCTTAAAATGCACCAGACTCAACTGTCCAGATTTTACTAGCTTAATATATTAAAATATATAAATATATGCAACATATTAAGTCAAGGGGGCTTAAACAGTTACACGCCACACTTTTCAGATTTTTATTTCCTATAAAGAGTATTAAAATATTTTTTTCAATTCATAATTATTCGCCGCGTTGCGTTAGAGCTGAAACAATTAATCGTGATTAATCAATTATTGACATAATTGTGAATTAATTTAGTAATTGATTAATTGCTAAAAGACTCAAAAAAGGCAATTTGCTGAAATAATTGCTGCTCTGAGTGTGTTAAGTGAAAACTTTACAAAAACTATATACATTTTGCATTTAAAATAAAAAATGAATCCTTTATCTCTACATATGTTTTACCCAAAACTCCTCAAGTTATGTAATTTTAGCTTCACTTGGTTCAAATTCACTAAAGGAAAGGGTTAGGGTTAGGATTAGGGTTTTTATAATGTTTATAAAAAGATAAACATTTTATGCCTGTTGCATTTCAGGCATAAAATGTTTATCTTCTTATTTAAAAAGAGAATTTAATTATTTGTTTATTAGTCTCTTAATATATTTCTAGAACTGCACAAAAAGGTTTAAGAGATTATGTAAAGAAAATTGAAGAATATGTTAATTTTTAATCAGTTTAATCAATTAATCGTCAGCATAATCGATTATTTAAAAAATTCATTTTGCATATAAAATAAGGAAAAGTCTTAGTCTGTAAATACGTTTTACCAAAAACTCAAGTGTTTTTTTAGCTTTACTTGGTTTAAATAACTGTAAAAAATTCCTATTAATGCACCTTTTGATATAAAATTATTAATTGGTGATTCAGAAACTTCCCAAGTGAACAGCCCTACAGTTTATTAGTATTAAATTTATTCTTGAATTGTGGTTAGAAGGCCGCAAGAAATCAGTCCAGGAGCCACAAATGGCCCCCAGACCTTAACTTGAGCACCGAATTATCAGATCTATAGAGTTTGGAGTTTAGAGTTTTGCTGCCTTTCATTTGGACTAAACTTTCTGTTTTGTCTCTCTGACCTTGACTTCACCTCATGTGTCATCAGATCCTCATTAATTTTCCCAGGTGGCTGTGAGCTGAAAAGTGCATCTGTGTGCATTCCCCACCTGCTTGACCGTGTTTTCGGAGCTGATGTGGAGAGTGTTGATGACTCCTCGCGGTAGATAGAAAGCCTCCCCCATCGTGGCTCCTCCCGCTGCCCTCTGACCTCCGCGCACCGTCACCGGCCGCCTCAGATCCATCATGACCTTGACGAAACCAGTGAACACACCAGTAGGGTTCTGAAAGACGGACAGTTACAACGTCAGCTCAAAGCTGCAGGCGCGAGTCTCGGGGGTTTGCCATCCAAGACAAAACAGGAGTAGAGATAAAAATCAGAAAAAAAGAGCAAAGACAAAATAAGGTGTGGCAGCAAACCGCTCTGGTGTCGGTGAATATTTTGTTACGGGAGTGGAAAGAATCCGGTCCGAGTCGTTTATTTTAGCCTCAACATTTCCAGGAAGCAAGGAGCTCAAACCGTGAGGATCTGCCGGTTTTCTGTCCAAATCATTAGAAATGGGGCTGCAACTAATAATTATTCTAATAACCAATAATTATATTGTTTGTTCTGACGATTAATCGGATAAAAATAATAAGCAAATTCAGCAAATTTTCATTTAACCTCAAACTTTTTTTAAAATATAATATTAAAATACTTCAAAAAAGTCAGATAAATAAACTAATTTTTTTTTTAATAAGAAAAACATTTTATTGCCTAAAATTCAACAATGTGGCATTCTTTCAGTGATTTCTATTGGTTAAAACATTTACAGACAAAGGCGTTGATATCTTAAATGCAAAGCGTACATTTTGTACAGTTTTGTCTCAGTTACTGCTCTGAATATTTCTGGGATTTTGAGTCTGTATACTGCAGTTAATGATAATCAATTGGTAAATTGGTTACTTATTATTTCAATAATCGATTAATCACAATTAATCCAATTAATGCTTTCAGCCGTAGTTAGAAAAAAATGCAAATCACTGCACTTCCACTGAAAAAAAATCTGAAAACAACTTTTATAGTCTTTTTATTCCATGCAGCTACAATATTTAATCTGAAATCCAAATGTTTTACTTCACAGAAGCCTGAGGCAAAACTCCTTATAAAAGTTTAGCACCACCATTTTAGCAGTGAACTTCAAACACATCTGTCAGTGCCAAGGGAAACACTGTAGGGGAGAACAATAGCAGGAATAACATCACGGTCTGATGTGAGTGTTCGGGAATGCAGGGAGCAGGAGGGAACCGGCCTTAACACTGAAATACCAGCAACAACCTGGAACCTCGAGTGTGAACTGTTGTAACCTCCTGCACAATCCACATCTGCTGAATCAAAACACAGCGCCGTTTAGCAGCAGAATTAAAAGTTTTCAGCACTAATTCAACTCCTTGAACAGGTTGGGATCAATCTATGGCCCATATAAAACATGTTCATTACAATTTTTACAGAAAATCGTTCTTAGATAATGAGATTTTGAACGATAAAACGCTCGTCTTATCCAGCACCCATGAAACCAACTGACCAAACATGCTTGTGTTCCACTGGCGTTGCTAGGTAACAGGCTGGGCTTGGCTGGGGTTGCTAGGTAACAGCACAATTCCTATGGAATGTGACATTACTTTTGAGAGTTTTTGAAACGTTTCATTTTCCAGACACCAAAAAACATTAACTTGTTGCTAAAATACAGCTAGGTGGTTTTTTTTTATCATTTTGGCTGATTTTAGAAGCAGCCGAGACCCAAATGGAAGAAAAAATTCAAAATGCCTCTCATGAAAACCTTTCTATATTTTTGGAGTGCTGGTTATTTATTTTACATCAGCTGTTATATTCCTAAAGTTGTTGTTTTTTCATGTTTGATCAAGCTTGAGAAGCTATTGGTGTATTTAAGTATGCTACAAAGGTGAAGAGTTATTAAAAAATAATTGTAATTTAGTACATTATGTCTGTGTTTTTTAAAAAAAGAAATGTTTTAAGTAAATTTAGAACTGTTTTTCTTTATTGAACTGGTACATGGTGCATCCCTGCTATTTTTAATACACAAAGACAAAGGGCAGCTTTAACTCTCTTCACACAGGATAACATGTTAAGATAAAATGAGAAACATTCTTCATGTTTAGCGTCATACGGTACGGTATCCACTCACCAGCGTCATTTTAAGGTAGTCTCTGGTCAGAGAGTTGTACTGGTCAATTTTCTGCTGGATTTCCTCCCTGCTGAACTCCGTCCGTACTTCTCGTTCCTTCTCCACATCCTTCAAGAGACGGGAAATAAAACGAAAACGTGAGCCGCCAAGTGTAGAAATATACCAAATCAATCCATTCAGACAACAATAACAAGGCACATGGACAACTCAATACGAGTCATTTGAGTTTTTCTTGCATTAGAGGCAACATGTGAAAGGCCTTTCTGCTTCAGGGTCAACCCATGACCAAAATCTCTTAAAAAATCAGCCCCATGCTAGAAGACTGGCGGCTAATTTTAGCATGTTCACAGGAATATGACTGGAAATAAACACAAGCCTAAAAATGGCTTTAGTTTGGTTAAAAGATCACTTTCAAACCAGACACAGATGTAGTCAGTGACTCAAAAAACACAAAACATAACTGGTCACATGTAGCAGGCGACTGTGCTGTAGTTGTAAATACGCAGCACTCTGACCTCAGAGGTAATTAAATGTTTTATTACATAGCCAACATGACTCCAAAGAGCTCAGATATTCATAAAAACATGTCATAAAGTGCCACTAAAACTTCAGCATCAATAAATCCTAATGAAAAATAAGTCTATTTATTTTGTTTTGAACTTTTGGAGTGTAAATGGGGATATGACTCTTTAAAAGCAATTAACTGACTGAGCGCAATGTTGATAGAAATTGGCTGGAGTCCTTAGAATTAGGTAATAACACGCATATGGAGTTTAACTGCTTCATTTCTTTTAACCAGTAGGGGGTTTTAGGCCTGAAAATCAACAAACTCAAACATTTAAAACTCAATAAAATCATTCAAAGAGACCAACAGCATGTAAATCCCAGTGCAAACTCTTTATCTTTCCCTGGTGTATCCTGTGCATAAATGGGCATAGTGCAGCTCCCCTCTGCATCTATTAAAAACCACACACACACACACACACACACACACACACACACACACACACACACTGCAGAATCCAGTGAGCCTCCGAAGCACGTACACCCTTATATGGAAAACACACACAATGCTGCAGGAAGACCTGAGGTGCCAATGCAACAAGTGCAATGAGCCAAAAGGTTTATGGCTCTGAGAGACAACAGGAATGCCAGTCTCTTTAAAAACATTAAAACAATTTAAACTGAGAAATCTAAAAAATGCAATGAGACAAACTAACTTTAGTCTAGCTTGTATCGCAACATATACAATTCTTTTGAGTGACGCACTCAGAAGATATGACTGTGAGCTACAAAAAGCTGCAGCAGCGATTTACTCCACCGTTAATTATTCATTAAAAAACAAATAGAATATTAGAATAATCAATGCATGAAATAATTTTTGACAAACCTAAATTATTGTTTCAGACCTGATCAGTAGTACAGTAAAACCTTTTCAAACTTATTCATGATTGTATACGTTTGCAACTGAAACCAAATATACAAATATTGCATAAAAATACACAAACGGGTCAATTTGGATAACCTAAATTATTTATAGGTCTTCAATGTTTAAGTACTATGTTTTTCAGGTTATAACCAGCAAAAGAACACATAAAAGTCACTATGGACTATAAGTTGTAGTGAAAGTATGCAAAAAATGTCTGACTTATACTCCAGAAAATACGGTAATTAACTTTTTTAAAAACAAGCTTGTCTTATTCAAGTCTTATATTCTGCTTAAGAGCTTGAAATACTAAAAAAATTGTGGAAAACTTTTAATCTATTCTTTTTATGACTCAAAACCACTGAATGCTGCAATAACACTCATCAAAAACACAAACAATATTTCTAAAAAGTTGAATATTTAATCAAATCTAGTCAGCGACTCGTCGGGATTAAAGAAGGAAGGCAGACATGAAGACATCAACGCATCTCCATCAGATGTTTAACAATAGAACCAGAGTCGGAATAAGTTCAATCAGCTTTAAAGATTTCTTCACTGATTCTAAATCTGTCTGGTCAAACTGTTTAGTTTTTCCCTTCATGGTTTAATCTCACCTCTAAGCTGTGACGCTCTAACGAGACAAATCTCATCACCAGGAAGTGGCAGGTAAAGCAGATTATCCGCCTCGTGAGGAAAGGGAAAGTTCAACAAGCAGCTAAGCAGTTGGACCTTCATGCCAGCTTATTATAGTGGAGGAATGAGGGCGACTTAAAGGGGCTCTATTACGCAAAATTCACATTTGACATGTTTTATACTTCCACCGTTAATTATTCATTTGAGTCTCTACTGCTTCTAAAATCAACCCAAGTGCTTTAAAAAAAAAAAAAACGGCTAGCCGTTGTTTTGTTAAAAAGTTAATGTATTTTGTGTCAATTACACAATTGTTCGTCTTTGAAAAGCAGAAGAGGAGTGTCCTGCACAACCAACAAGAACGCAGCAAGTGTTAAGTCAACAACAAAACACTTGTCTTTTCCAGCAGCCATTGTACAGCAGTAAAACTAGCTGACAAACGTGCTGGAGTTTCAATGGGCTGCTAGGTAACGGTGTCTGCTGATTTGTGACATTACATTCTGGAGGTTTTGGAGATGCCTCATTTTTCAGACAACACTAAAATTAAAAATTAATAAATTCTTTTAAGAGTTTGGGTTGGTTTTAGAAGCAGTAGATACCCAAATGGAAGTATAAAACTGTACAAAATGTGACCTGACCTCCAAATAAGGAGTGTTAATTAACTGGTCAGATAATTTCCTATAGAATGCCTTGAAATTCTCTAAAATGCATTTCATGTGGTAGACCAACAAAATATGCACAATAGTGAAGTGAACAATGTGATTTTAGGCTTTTATTTTTTTTTCCACAAGTAAATATCAACCAAAAATGTGCAAGCTGGTCAGCCCAGGCTAACTCTGGAGGAGCTGCACAGATCCTGAACTCCCTTTATGGAGGAGCAGAAAGAAGAAAGCTGCTGTTGAAAGCAACCAAGAAGTTCTGTTTGCACATTTCCACAGACGTTCTTAATCCACTCTGGATTAACAGGTGACAATTTCAGTTTCTAGTTAAACTGGTTGGGATTTACCCCAAAAGATTAGCAGCTGTAATGAAAGTTAAAGTATCGGGTCAATACATAACTTCATAATTTTCACCACAGTCATGAAAATATTTGAAAACTTGCAATGTTTTCTTCTACGTTGCAAAGTACTGGTTGGTGTAAAACACCAAGTCCCAATAAAACTCACTGGAGTCTTGTGTTTGTAACGTAAAAAAGCTGAACCTTTACAGTGTGGTCACATGGAGTTAAAAGGGAACTGGGAGGACGAGAGCGACCGGATCTAAACAAACAGGAGAGGAGAAGCGCTGTAACACAATGAGGTCATAGTCCGTTTTCAGGAACAAAGCGAATCCTCCCACTCAGGGCGAAAGATCAACACTAAACAGACGGAGCAGCAGCCAAGAAACACATCATTATAATCTAAAAGATGTCTCTCCTCTCGACTTTAACCAAGCTAAAGGTTTTATTTCTAAAGATTTTGTCATTTCATCAAGCTACTAAACATTTCAGATTAGGAGAGACTAACTAGGTGGAGTTATAATTCACTTGTTGCACAGAGTAAAAAAAAAAAAAAAAAAAGCAGAACTTTGTAACACCGAAAGCAGAACAGAAAACGAAAACCAGTTTTGTCTGAGAGGGGTAGGACTTTCTTTCTTTAGCCTTTTATCTCACACACACCTGCAGCTCTCCTGCCTCTGTTTACCTCTGTCACGCTCGTCTGACATCTTCTGTCTGTAAATATGTGACATCACCACAGGAGGAGTCTGGGCTTTTCTGGGCCAAGACTAAACACACAGATTCAGCTACAATTTAGCTGAATATTGCAATATTATAATTAAACCCTTTGTATTTCTGTGCCATTCCCTGACTCTTTGCTAGTGTTACTAGCATGAAGAATTTGCATGCATTGCACATGAAATATTGCAACTAAACAAATGTTGCACACGTTCATATTGTGTAGCTCTAATAAACAACAAAAGCCACTTCTGATTTAGGGGTTAAGAGTTATATTTGGCATTTTGAGTCATTAAAATTAGTCTTAAAATCATTTTGCTTGTGGTTTTTAAAATGAAAACATAGCAAACTGTAAATATTAGTTTTGCTACAACACAAAAATGTAATGTTGTTGATCTGACTCTTAAAATGACAGAAAATATTCCTTAGACCAGGAATGTCCAAACTTTTTCAAGCTCAGAAGTACCTGCATGCCAAAAAATTATAAAATTTTTAAAATCTAAAATGACCCCCCAAAATTTTTTTAACCTACTCAAGAATAATCTTAACATGAACTATTTTAATTAAACAAAGTAATCAGATTGTTTTTGGAGGAATGGGATCATAGATTTAAAACTTCAAATGTTTTTTCTTTGTAAAATGAAAACTGGAATAATATTTCATCTGTTCTCAGCAACAACAACAGAAAGTGGCTCATTTGGAAACACTTACTGTATTCAGCCAAGTTTTAATATAGCAATTAAAAGGAGATTTGAGCACAGCAAGAAGTACTTTACAGTACAAGTCTAGTTACCATGACAACAGAAGGAAACCAGAAATCATGTTAAAGATGGTCACTTTGTGTTGCATCAAGCAGATTTTAATTTAAAAGTCATAGTTTTGTCCTAATTTATGTTTGAATTGTGGTCTGGCGGGCCGCGCAAATTCAGTTTACAAGCTGCAAATGGCCCTCACGCCTCACTTTGAGAACCCTTCCTTTAAACACTTTTCTGATCTGGAGTGAATACATTAATGAACTCCATTATGACTTGTTTTTTATTTATGTTAGTATTTATTTCTCTGCCCCTCCTGGCTTGCAGCCTGTTCCTCTGCATGCGACTTCCTGTTGAATCAAGGGGGAAGTCTATTCAAGCCACACCTTTCCTCTTGGCATTCCTGCACTAATGGGACCAAACGGCCCCGTGAAAAAGCACAACAATGTGCTTTAAAGTGCGGCTCACACCTTTCCTCTGGTGCAAACAGAAACAGACAAATTGTTTCTACATGAACCTTCTGGGACTAATGGACACATAAATCATACACATAGCTTTGATTGTGAAGTTTTACACCCAAATGGGGTGTTATTCACAGGAAAATGTTATTTTTAAGATTTATCAATCAGATATAATTTTCTAACAGTGAAAAGTGTTAAGTAGAACAGAGTATTCTACTTTTATAACACGTAAAACCACGTCGATCCAGATGATTTTACTGAAAAGCCGACTTTGCTGCACCCAAATCTGCTTTTATCTAATTTATTAAAGTCGGCTAAATATAGCAAGTGTTTTGAAAGAAAGTGACCCAAATCCTGTAGTTATAACAGAGTAAATTAATTCAACTGAGCCCAAAAGAATGTGAAAACTGGACGCCTTCCTTTTAATACAGCAAACAAGTTTTGGTTCTATGATGAATAACATCTCTTCCCAACAAAACCACAAAAAACAAAGAAGTTTTAGTTTTTATTTTATTTTCCTTGAGCCTTTTTGATTCTACAATTTTGGTCCAAGTGAGAAAACAGTTTGGTCTAGAGGCTCTCAAAGATATTATAGTAATGTTATGAATCTGAAGCAAGTAAAAGCTTCAAACTTTTATATGTTACTGAAAGTGAATCTTCAGCGGTGCAGACAAAGTGGCTGCACTGAGTAGCATGTAAGAATTATTTGTTTTAATCGGGATTTTTCTGTGACATTTGTCTCTAATGCCACTACATTTTTTTAAAACATCCCACAAAAAATTTCACAGTCTGGTTCAGCAAGAGGTCAAATTAGACATGAAGCAGAATCAGATCTACAGGAATCTAATTGTAGAAGGTAGGGCTCAAATGATTAATCAAATTAATCACGATTAATCCTTTACTGAAATAATCAACTAGTTTTGTAATCAATTAATCATTAACTGTAGCATACAGGATGAAAAAAAGAGGGGATTTGCCAGAAAAAACACATTCAGAGCAGTAATTAAGTCAAAACTGTAGTAAATACATTAGGAGTAAAACGATTTACTATCCAGTTATTAATAATAAAAAACATATAAATAAAAAGGTTAGTAGACTGTTCTTTTAGCTGCAGATGCATCCTTTGTTACAAATGATTAGCATACATTAAAGGAATGCTATGTCATTCCATTTTAGGCAATAAAATGTTGATTTCCTCATTTAAAAATGAATGTATTTGCTTATTGCATCTTCAAATGCATTTCTAAAATTGTGTAAAAAAGGCTTAAGTATTAAATGAGAAATCTGCGGAATTTGCCAAATTTTTCTATTTGATTAATCGTCATATTTCTAAAATAATTGCTAGCTGCAGCCCAGTAAAGCTACATATCTTATACATCACTGAAATGCAAGGTGGATACTGAAATAATACAATGTGGGAAAAACAAACAACTTGTTTTAGCTTTGAAGAAGCTGATCTGTAAGGATTTAGATGATTAGCCCGTTCATGTGAAATCTAAACACTAATGAGTAATTTCACCAATGAAAACTCAGCTTTGTAAGCATCCAACAAGGCAAACCAGTCAAACTTTCCTCTGCCAAGGTCGCAAACAACAAAGTCGAGTTTAACATCAAAAGATGTAATTTAAAGAAGAAAAAGAAAAACCCAGATTTCCTTGTAGAGAAAACAGAGGTTTGTGGTTGAAGACCAGCGAGTAAAACCTGCAGACTAAACCTGCTGAACCACAAGGAGTCCGGAGCCAGATTTTCTCACAGTAATGAGGACCACACCGGCATCGAGCTGCAGAACCGTCTGCACTTTTCCACTGTGGTCCAATCAGTACAACACGGAGAACGCAGAATATCCAGCCTGTTTCAGGACTCTGTTATGAAACCGCAACAAGTGTGTTTGCAGAGGCCACCCAAAGATGGAGCTCAGTTCATTACCAACATCAGCAGACGGAGGAGAAGGGGAAGTAAAGACAGATGAGACAACATGATCTGCAAAATGTGGAACAAAAAATGAAAAATGACACAAGAAGAGGAGAAAAAGGCTGATGGGTTCATCCACTGCAAACCAGCAGGGAGAAAAGAACAAGAAAATCCCATAAAATTACAACGAAACGGCTCCTTCCAAGCTTCACATTCAATAAAAACATTTCCACCACAAAACAATTTCAGTGTTTATCAAATACCGTAAAAGAAAAATGAAAAAACTGCTGAGAAACGGCCTCATTATCTTTCTTTACAGCCAACCTTTCCAAAGAAACAGATGTATACAACCACACCAGGGTTCCAGTTGATGTGCTAATTCTGCTGCTATTTGCAGCAGATTTGTTAACTTGAATATTGTGCAACACACTCAAACACTGAGGTGTATGTGTGTGTGAGTAAGTATTTGCTGGCAAAGATTATGAAACTTCATGGTTCCGACCTTGGAGGAAGATAGAGTAGAAAAAGTTGTGCGTTTTCAGACAGCGAGGCAGCAATAACGCAGACTGGTTGTCCTTCTTCTGGTTTATTATTTTGTTTTAGTCTGCATTTTTAAAGTAAACTCCAGGATTGCATAGTAAAGTGTCTGAGAATGGTTGTTTTTTTGTTTGTTTTTTAAAGAAAATCCTAAACAAATTGACTATAATTTACCTTTTAGTGAGCTGGTTAAAGTGTTTGGGCGCCATTAAAAGACTAAACATGCTCTAAACAAGGTCAAGCAATGAAAGGTACAGCAAACAAACAGCAGCTGTAATGGAGAGCACTGGCAGCAAAGTTCACAGCAGAGTGAAGCAACACAGTAACCATCGGTGTTATCTGTCATCTCGGTTACTAAATAAACCCTGAGCTGCCAGACTCCTACAGGAAGGGTTGCTTTTATGACGTGTGCGGTTATTTTCTGAAAACACGTCGAGTTTAGCCTGAAGGACGGTGGGAGGGTAACATTACGACACCGTCAGCTGTAATTTATCGACACCTGAGCTGGAATGTTTCTGCTGTTGCACAAGATCTGAAATGTTCTCCTGCTTTACTTCATCCATACGTTTTGTTTTTTTCCATAAATGAGGAAAGGTTGGGCTTCTGTAGCTATAATGTTTGAGTCATTTCCACGCTGAGTGAGTCAGTCTTTATTATTTGATGCAAAATGAATAGATGAGATAAGGCCGGATGATAAATTGATTTGGGCCGAGGGCGGCCATCTTGTTTGACAAGCATGTTTTACACCTTCTACTTATTTGGACTTTGAATAAATCAACTGTACTATATAAAATATTAGGGCCTGCCTACATTTTTTTTCTTTTAATTACAAGAATAAAAACTCATATGATGAGAATAAAGTTGTGAAATCTTAAGTCTATGAGAACGCTTACATGAAAAATAAAAAAATTGTGGTTTAAAAACAGACTCAGACTTTTTCACAATCTTTTCAACGTTCTGCTCTGGATAAACAATTTATCCTGATCAGGCAGGCCCTAATACTCTGTTGTAGAGTTGACTTGAACTCAAAGTCCAAAAAGACAGAAGCTGTAAAACACGCTTGCCAAACAAGATGGCCGCCGTGGGAGCTGACATCACTCTGAACCATGGACTGCATTGGTGAAAAAACAAAAACTTCATTAAGTTAATAAAATCGATTCATCATCCTTCCCTGCTTGGCAAATCTAGAAATGTTTTATTCAGATTCTTTGTTGCTGTTTTTGTATGATCGTGCTGTTTACCAGATTACTTTGCTATAGTAAGAAGCTAGGGAGCCGTCCATGTTAAACATGTCCAGCTCTTATAGAGAGAAACTGCAATGAAATTCACATCAAACTAACTCATCAGGTTTTACAAGGTGTGACCCATTTCAGCCATCATCAGCTGTAGAAAAAGCTTATTTCTTATTATAATAATCTCACCTTAGCTTCTAACTAAACAAGGCCAGAGGCTTCGCAGCCTGTGATTGCATCCAGATTGTGTTGCAGAGGAAGTAAAAGAGCAGCTTTAAATTACATGATGCATCATAGTTCTGCATTTGTTGCAGGGCTACAATGATGACAAAGCAAGGCGTGTCTGGGTGCAGTCTGATCATGGGAAGACAGGAAACAATACCTGAGAGACATGCATGACTGTATATGGTTTCCACTTCGACTGCAGTGGAAAATCCCTTTTTATATTTATAATCCTCTGACTGCCTATCATCAAACTGATCAAAACACAAGGTGATAATCAGCCAAACAGAATGACACTGACTTCACAGCAAACACCCACAGTCTATTTTCATGACACACACAAACGATGACGGGTTATAAATACTGTCATTAAGCAGAAACCCAAAATTAAGCAAGTTTCAAATTACAAACTGGGGGTATAGAACGTCTTTTATCGTAATAAACGGGTTTTTTAAATACAGTGATATGTATTTTTTTAAAACTTATTTTACTGATGCTTTTAATTAAATAGCAGTTTTGTATCACAAAGGGAAATTAAAATTGAAGTATCTTCAAAGAGAAGTTGCAGATGGTGGAAAGGTCTCCAAAAGCAGCCCGTCTCGCAGCGTGTCTTAAGAAGCATCTGACTGAAGACAGTCGCTATCAGCTCATCATCCAGGGACAGAGATGATATTTCACAGTAAGAGCTGTTACTTCTAATCCACCTCATTTGCTTTTACAGCTACTCTTTACATCTCTCTTTTCCAAAGTAAAAAAAAAATCTATTGTATTATCACTGATGATGGAAATTCAATGCAGTTTATTCCACTAAAAACTGAAAAACTTCAACTTGCATTTATTGTTTAGAGACACAAGTTGATTTCAGCTAAAGTAAAAAGTCCAATGAGGCTTTGGCTCCACTAAACACCTCAGCAGAACCACAGGATCACTTTCACTGCACTCATTGCACAAAGATGCTCTGAAACAAAATACCTGAAGCAACACTTTGATAAAACCTTGGAGATCAAATAATGCTCAAAATATCAGGGCTGCAAATAATTATTCTAATAATCGATTATTCTGAAGATTAATCGGATAAATTGCCACATTCTACAGATTTTCATTTAGCTACTTAAGCTTTAATGCAAGTAAGCTAAATTAAATTCTGTTTTTAAGTAAGAAAATGAACATCTATTACCTAAAATACAATATTCCTTTAGTGAATGCTTGATCATTTGTAGCTAAGAATGCAGCTGCAGCTAAAAGGAAATACCTCTAGCATCAACATGTGAGAAGCTCCAATTATTAATTGACTAATTTGCTAACCAATTAGTAACTGGATAACAAAAGGTGCTTAATAGTATATTTATTTTGCTAAGTTTGAACCAGAAAAAGGTAAAACTCTCACTTGAGAAATTCTGGGTTGAACATATTTACAGACAAGAAGTGTTTAGTGTGTATATTGATCGTTTTTGGCTTGATTATTGCTCTGAGTATGTTATTCTTTCAGCAAACGGCTGTTTTATTTAAAGTCTGTTCAATTAATCAATTACTAAATTAGTTTACGATTATTTCAATAACCGATTAATCACAATTAAAGCGTTTAATAGTTTCGACCTACAACATATTGTGCAAAATTGAAGCACTTCATCATGCTTAAATAAATTGTCTCTCACTTCCTGTGGATCTGTGTAATTTTTCATTGTTCTACTTTCACTCTCCTCTGCACACATCAAAGCGAGCAGCAGACCACCTCAAAGACGGCGGCTGCGGTTTGGTGATAATGGCAGCCTGGAGATCACAGCCGCTCAAACTGTTCCCAGATGAGCGCCGAGCTGCAGAGCAGGAGGAGATAGAATCGCTTACGGAGCGCGTTGGCAGCCCAACAGCGCTTCAATCCTTTTGCTTCATGTCACATGAAGATCGTTTCCTTTGGGATCAGGTTCTAGTTCCAGCAATCATCTGTGTTTGGGGAATTATCTGATTACCTGTCACGGGAAGCATCAACGTGACCTTGAACCAAATAAAAATACAGCAGAAGATGATAAGAAACCTCCCTGAAACTAAAGCTGCTAATGAGCTGAGAACAACATCAACATGGTCTTTTATTAAAGGACTCATAAACATCTTTTTTTTTTAATGTCAGAATCAAATTTACTTCTTTCTGTTTTTTTCCTGTTTTAGAGTCAGAATACAACATTGATTTATGTTGAGTTTTCTGCAAAAACAGGCGTTTTAATTCAGAACAAAGATGGAGGAAACTAAATCAACCCAACAGCTCTGCTCAGTCCGGTTTACTCCCCTAAACCAGGGTGTTCAAACTGTGGTTCGGGGTCCATTTGTGGCCCTTCGGCTGATTTTGTGGGGCTCCCAACTGCTGTTCAAGAATGATACAAATCTGGCCTGTACAGCTTCAGATGGAGACTTTTTATTTTTAATCTGGGTAAAATTGTTACTGAGAAAAATATCTTTCAATGAAAAAATGTTAAGTATGACACAAATTATTTGTCTTTTTATAACCAAACATTTACGGTAAGTGGAAGCTTTTACTGGAAAGGCGACTTTTCTTGGCCTGTGGGTAGTTCTGACTTGACAATTTTGGTCCACATGACAAAAAGTTTGGACACTATTGAGTTTATTTGGTTCTCCCACTCCTGGCTTCTCAGTAGAGTTCCTCTTTTGCAGATAATGATCCTAAACTAAGCCGTGTTTAGGCGCAATTTATCATCAACCGAGTCCTGACAAACACTGTTCTCCATGACGCAGGTAGTTCTTTTCAAAGGCAGATTTATCTTATTATAAAACAACACACTGCTCTGTGAAGGAGCAGTGTGTGTGTGTGTGTGTGTGTGTGTGTGTGTGTGCGTGTGTGTGCGTGTGTGTGCATGCCTAAAGGCCTCTGGGTCTGTTTTAGAAGATAGTGAAGGCCACACAAAGAACAGGAGAGGCAGAGTCTAATAAAATCCTGAGAATAAAGGAAAAGCGGCGTTTCACATCACAATGATGCAATGAATCTCAAAAAGGAACTCTGACTTGAGCTTTAAAATATTACAAAAGCAGTCAGGAGATTTGGACCCAAAACCCGAAAAGTTAGCCTAATCATGAGACTAAACATGTTACACGCTTTGCATCCAGCAGCTGTTATTCTTGAGCTCAAAACCACAAAAATCATGATCGAGTCAGTAGGATCCAACCTCAGACCGGACTGAGTGAAACTTCACAGCAATATTTTCTTTTAGTTTTCCATATTTAAGTTCTGATAAATACTTTTTTAGGAAATTCCAGGCTTTTCCAGACTCTGTAAAAACCTGGGTTTTGTTGTTGCAAAGCAAACTGAAAACAGAGAGGAAGTGAAGTTTCAGGAAGTAAGAAATCAGGTCAAAGTTGGGCAAAGGAAGGAAATCTAGTGATGGAAAAACATGGGAATGACTTTCAGTAAAAAAAAAAACTAAAAACTAAAATACAGTAAAATCAGCAGTTCTACCCACTGGTTACATCTAAATATAAAATGACTAAAGTGATGCTTTAAAAAAAAAAACATTTACTTACATTTTTTTTGTAAATAAGTATATGGAAAAAGAAAGCAAAATTTGTTCACAATGTTCAAAATTCTGAATACCAGCTCATACTGTTAATAAAAAGAATTTAAAAATATGCATATATATGGTTTTCTTTTAAAACATGGTTCAAATTTGTGCTTTAATGGTGCACAAATAACCATTTAAGTGATCAATTGGTTAGAAATTATCCAAAAGTTAAATATTTAGTAGTAAGACAAGCTTTTTTGTAAGAATAAGAGATTTTTCATTTTCATTTGGCAAACATAAAAATGTCTCCAGTAGGTCAAGCAGTGACGCCATGAAGCTGTTTTTAGAGAATAAATGAATTAAGAGAGATGAGCTCGCCACCACAACGGCAGTCAGCCTGTCTTCAGAGTGGCCTTCCAGATAAAAACTAAGTGGCAATTTTCCCACAGCAGCAGATGAGGAAGTTAACGTCCAAACACCGCGACTCTGCTGTAACTCCAGCTGGGATTCTAAAGAAATTTCTAACTCAGCCTGACTAATGTAAATGAGCGTAATGATGCAGAAAGGACCGGTCTGACAGGACACAAAGTGATTGTGACAACAAACGGAAAGGAGAGCTGAACACCAGCAGAGAGGCGCAGGCTGCAGCCAGGTACCAACAATGAAGCATAAACCAACAGGCAGAGGAAGCGAGCGCTAAACAGCAGCGGAGGATCCGCAAACAAATCCTTTATCTCACTCTGTCAAGCACACAATGATGTCAGGCGTCCTGGACCCATTTGAAAGGCAAACACGGGCTGGATGCAGCTCAGGAGGAATTACTACTTCCTCTAAAGAAATACATCCGACTGAACTCTGTACCTGAAACCAAGTCCTGCTCCTGAAGTCATGAGCTGCTTTGGAAGCAGAAAAAGTCGATCCAGAGGGAGTAATGGGAATTATTTCAGCAATATGACAATGTTAAACTGGAATGTTTTGATAAAATTAAAATAAACCACAAGTTATAACAGATGCTAACGTCTATAATCATTACTACCTTTTTCTTTTGACTGAACTCAGTTTGATTTTGTGAATTATGTTTTTAAAAGTGCAAATCTAAAGCTAGCATGTTTACATTTAGTTTTAATATGACTTGTTGGTAATATGGAGTTCCAGTTAATCATTTGTGAACAAAATCTATGTGACTGGCACGTTGTACACATTTTTTTTTATCAACCTATTTAAGCCTTTTTATACAATATGTGAAGTACTTTAAACATTGTACTTGAGGAGTTTAAGTTAAAACATATTTACCAATTAAAGCAGTTTTTATCTTAAATGCAAAATGTGTGTGCATGGCAAATGACCATATGGTAAATGGTCTTTTGTTGCGTCTCTATGCTCCAGCTAACGACTAACCGATTATAAAATTAGTTGATTATTTCCAAAACCGATTATACACGATTAGTACGATTAATTATTTCAGGCCTAATATATTTTGTATAGTTTTGTATTAATTACTGCTCTGAATGTGTTTTCTCTGTGAAGTGCCTTCTTTTGACTCTGTATACTCCAGTTAACAAATAATTGATTACTAAAGTATTTCGACAATCACAATTAATAGTTTTAAAATGAACGGTGCTCCTGGATTGTCTGATTTGCAAATGCCAGAAATAAGTTGAAGTCACATTACACAGAAAAATCCATGAATACTGAGCTATTATTGGTTGGGATCCACTCTACTTAAAGGAAGGCTATCTGATGATGATACATTACCTCCCTGTTCCACAAAATGGTAAATAAACAGTAATATTCAACTTACTGGTTTCATTCAGTTAAAAAAATAAGCAAATCATTTTTAGTTGCAACTTGAAGTTGCACATTTATTCCAAAGATTCTTCATAAAGTCAAAATAATACTGTAATCTACAGCCAGAACTGGTGAGTGAAGGAAGCAGCTGCCGACATCCATCCAAACCTCAACACAATCACTGTTAGTGCAAACTGCACTACATTTTCTGTTAGCCAACACTCTGCAGTATCAAACAAACTGAGCAAGTCATCATCAGATTGTTACTGTCCAGATTAATTCATCCTAGAGGAAGCGTCCCTGCAGCAACACGGCTGCTGACGTCAGCTGCACAGTAAGCCTACAGTCTACCAGACTGAATTAAAGATGAGCTGCTGCTTCAGCTGTCCACTGCGCATATGTGCGTGTATGGTTGAAGCAGGGGGGGTTGGGTGGGATTAACCCGGCGTGGTTCTTCATGTGGTCAGCGTGACATTTCCAGACACAAACTGCCATTCACACGCAGACGAAGCCGTTAAATCCCCCTTAGACATGGCTGCTCTGAGTCTGCCATCAGCTGTCAGTGCTTGTGTTTCTTTGTCAAACTTTATTAAACTTCACTTTTTCTTTCATGCAGGTACTCTAAAGTAGCCTGAATGCATGTTCTCTATATTCACACAATAACTTCCCCATTTTATCATTTGCATGCAGACAACTGTGTGAGCAAGTCCTCTGAGTTTTAGACAATTCCTAAAGAAAATAACAGTCACACACAAAGCTGGATATAATTACTGGCACACATTTTTTCTGCTTAATTAGAATCATTTTTGAAGGTCTTGTATTGTTCAGTCTAGCCCAGATTTTGCTTTTTAGACAAAAATATGTGGGTTAAAGAGATGCCCTGCAACATGACAGCTTAAAGGGGACCTATTATGCAAAACTCACATTTTGCAACTTTTTATTCTTCCAGTTGAGTCTCAACTAAAACAGTCCAAGAACTTAAAAAAAGTTGCCAAATAACTTTTTTTTGCCAAAACCAAGCGAGGGTTTTGGCAATAAGTTAAAGTTTTTTAGTGTCTGAAATATGAGCCGTTTGAAAAACCTCCCGATTACTAAGTTATAATCCACTGGCTCTGCGCTGTTACCTAGCAACCCAACCAGAGCTCCAGCACGTTTGGTCAGCTGGTTTTACTGCTGCATAACGGCTGCTAGAAAAGTGTTTTTTTATTGTCACTTACTCTTCAGAAACCACTTGTTGCATACTTGGTGGTTGTGCAGGAGGCTCAACTTATGCTTTTCAAAGATGTACGGTTGTATAATTGCTGATATGTTTGCAGCTCAAAATAAGCAAAACTGACCAGATGAAAATCTTATTAAAGAATAATTTTATGCAAAAAAAAAAATCTAATGAATATGTTTTGTGTAGCTCATAGACCTGCCTTAATTTGTTCAAGAAACATAATAGGTCACCTTTGACCTGCTGATAAGCATTTGGCAAGAAGTCATTTACTAAAACCATTACCGTCTCTAAAAGAATTATACTGAACACAATAGTGAGCATAAATACACATTTAAACTGTAGCTGTCCTTCAGTTCTGCAAATATACAAGCAGTGGTTTTGTGTAGCACTGCCACACATTCTTTCCCTGGGGGCAGCTCCCCTCCAGTTGTAATTACTGTTGGCATGTGGGAAACCAGCAGCACCCCACTGCAGCTCCAGAGCCACTGTTTAAGGTCACAACCCCTCGCTGCAGCGCTGCATAGGCCGCATTGTCCATCGGCCGAAGTGCAAAGGTGAAGGGTCATGCAAGGCTGCAGGATCTGCAAGCAAGCGTCGTCTGACAGAACCAGACAAATGTGAAGTGGGCAGAGAGAGGATGAATGGCTTGATTCTGCTACAGTATGCTGAGCTGTCAGGGAGGGGAACAAACCAGCTGTGTTTGCAATGCTGAAACAAGCTGGGCAACTTATGAGGAAGAGTAGCAACTCAAGGACATGCAGTACCTTGCAAGCAATTTAAAAAAAATCACATTGTGTTCCTTACAACCAATGAATGCAATACATTTGATTAACCATAAGGCTAATTTTAGAAATAAGAGACTGAAAAACTGATACATAAGTTTGTGTTTGGCCACTTTGAGTCAAAACTTTGTATGAACACCTTTTGCTGCTCTAAGTGATGATTAATGTCCTGTTTTATGCTTTTTGTGGGTTTTTTAATGTCTAGATGTATGTATTCAAGTGTTTTATTTTTCCTTTTCCAATTCTGTTTGGTGTATTTCCATTTATAATTTTCTCGATTCCTGTGAAGAATTTGTAAGTTTTAGAAAATGTTATACAAATTGATGTTTTTTGGGATATTTCTGTTCCAGATTTAGACACCTCAAACCTGATATTTACGCCAATTGTTTTGTAAAATAGCTCAAGCTCAGTCAGATTTTTAAAAGGGATTTAGGTCAATACTTTGACTGGACCACTCTAATACTTATCTGTCTCATTGTCCAATTTTCTATGGGTTTCCTCCAAGTTTTCAACTCATATTTGCCTGTATTTAACTCCATCCATCTTCCCCTCAACTCAGAACAGCCGTTATATCACCATTTGGTCACCACTGCATGATGCTGCCACCACAATGTTGCAGTTAGGATGGTTTGTTTGCCAATTAAAATACAAAGAAGTTTGTATTTGTAACAATATCTGAATGGTTTTGCAATTCAGCAGTCGGTCCAGATCTTTCTGCACCAGAATCATTATTTCTTCAGAGTGAAAACTTGCCAAACTGGGACCACTGGTCAAATTCCAGCGAAACCAAACTTGAAAAACGTGAAACCTCGTAGCGCAAATGTTCTTGTAAAACTCGCTGCCAAACCTCAGTGAAAATTAAAACTATTATGTGGTTTAACAATTAAAAGGAAGCCTATAATATAGGTAGAATACAAAAGCATTGAATATTTATAGCTATAATAATTCCAGCTTTAATCATAAGGTTTGCAGGTGGTTCTCATCTCCCTGTCAGGTGAAACCAAACTTAAACAACAAGTGGGCGGACGCTTAAAATAGTTATTTTTCATGTGTTCCCGGCATAAACTGCAACTACTTCAGAGGTTACCTTGCTGTCTGTGACTTTCCCGGTAGGTTTTTTGAAGAAAGATGTCCTGGCGGTGAAAAAATACTCCTCGGAGTCTTCCTCCAAGCTGCTGTAGCCGCTGCTCATCGTGCTATTCCACGTCATTTGCGGGCAAAACTTCCCGACGCGGACCCGGTCGCATCAAAACTCCCCTTTTGAAATAACAGTACTAATAAAAAAAATAAAATAAAATCCCCCGAAGCTGATGTTAAAAACAAGCTCCTGACACCAGACCTGTGGGTGTCTCCGTCAACCGGTGATTCCCTCCTTTAAATTCTCTCTACTGTCTCCCAGTCGTTTCCCTTCCTCTTCTTCGGTCACTGGAATAAGTCGGCCGGTATGGCCGAAACTCGTTGAAATTGTTCCATTTTAAGACGCCAAAAACCCAACTGACTTATTTTGCGAAAAAATAGTCTTCTGAGTAAAAAATAACCTAAAATTTTAAATGTAAGAAAGGGGGAAAACCACGACAAGCTCCAATCATTCGACGTCTCTGCCCGTTTGACTGTTGAATGTGCGACTCCCCTGTGACAGCCAGCCAGCTACAGTGAAGCCCCGCCTACTACAAGAAAGAAACCAATCACCTGTCTTAAAATTTTTACTAAGCCCGCCCCATGCAAGCAACAGCCAATCACGGAATTGATGACTATTTTTAAGTCTGGTTAAATATTCAAAAGAAAATGGGTGTAAAAAATACACTTAAATTTAGGCTATTTTTTTCTTCAGAAAATGTATTTTCTGAAATCAAATTTTAATTGAACTGAGCTATTATTTAAATGAATTTATTACATTACATTTATTACATTATTATAAAACCACAACTCAGAAAAAATATAATAAAATAATAATATAATAATAATAATAATAATAATAATAATAATGTTACTAGTAAACTCACTGGAAAAATTGGCAGTACAAGTATATATTCTCACATTCTAGAATCTGAAACATTTTGTTGAGAGCAATCATGAAGTGAAGGAAAATGATTAAAAAAAATTTTTAAACAAGTGAAAATCTGAAAGGAGAGGTTTCCATTTTTATTCAGCCCCATTTACTCAGGCAACCCTAAATAACATTTAGGGCAGTAGTGTCCAAAATCAGTCCTCAACAACAAGCATCTTGCATATCTTTACAAAACATTTAGTCTATAGATGAAAAAAGCTGCTTTAATTGCAGCAAAACATGGTTCTACAAAAAGTTTATGAAGCACAAATGCTCTTGCAAGACACTCCAGATATAAAACTGTAAAAATGATACTGTGTCATAAAGGTTAGCTAAAAAATGTCCAATTATAGACAGGCAAAACTAGCCCAAAAAATTATTAAACCATAATGAAGCAGATTCTTTTCAATGTTCTTGAAAAACATTTGAAATAGGCTTCTTCAAGACGTCACTTACTTAAAAAAAAAAGTGTGATTTGTATCAACAAACTGGACACAGTAACTGGATAATGACATTTTCAAATTAACTGATATTTAAAGATGCTCTTCTGGACCAAACAATGGAGAAAGTAGCAAAAATACATTCCAGTCAGTTTTGTTTTTTATTTACCATTAATAACTGAAATTTATCATGGCAGCGAATCAAAATTCTCATCACTGAAACATTTTAACAGACTACGATTGTCTTCTGAATATCGCTACCTCACATAATGTCAAATTAAATTAATAAAAGGTAAACTTGTATCAAAGGTGGTTTAAATTACATCAGGGATTTATTTATATTGAACCGCGTTGTATCAAAGCCTCCTATGACATTTTTACGTAGCAACAGCTGCGGTAAATTAAAGCTGCTCCGTTTTCGGGCGTTTTTATTCATTATAGAACATGACGTTAAAGGTTCTTAGTATTAAACTGTTTGTGTAGCAACCCACCCAGCTGCAAAAAAAACCCCCACAAAAATCAGAAAAGCAGATTCAGATGCAGAATCTATGCTACATGTGCATTAAATCAGGCCTAACCCAATCTCACACATGTACACACTCATACAGCAGAGGGAGCGTTAAATGCACACGAGCACTAATTTAAAACCAGGGAGGGTAGAAAGGAGACCAAAATAAATATGCCTCGTGTGGGTCAGCCAAACCAAAATCTGGTCTTTTGAAATGCAACACAGCAGAGATCTACTCAAAACAATCAGAGTGCTCAGATCAGCATTGCTTCAGTGGACCGCCCAGCGTCCGGCGGGACACGAAAACTTCACGGGACATTCTTTCTTTAAATCATAATAATTCATAGCTTCTAGAGTATGAATACAGGAGTTTAAGAGATTTAAAGCTCTAATTACCACAGAATAATTTTTCAGCTTAACTGTCCAAAGATTTTAAGATTGTGCACAAACACATGTCTGGAATCAGCTTCTAAACACTCCTGGTATTATTTCATTCATTAGCAGCTTTTTACTCATAAATATTCAGGAAATCCCAGTTTAGCTGAAACTACAGATGCAATCCTGATAAACTGAGAAGTGAATGAAGATGTGCTCATTGTGTTAATTGCTGCTCAGTGACTCTGGCCTGGAGCCAGTCGGGTTAAACATTACTCGAATTCCAGTAAAGGCAACTTTTGACTAGAAAACAATGGAGTGGATGATGACATGTTGCCCTATTGGAAAAGTCAGCATTCAGGTAGAGACAGACACTTTCCAGGAACAAACAGCAATGGTACAAGATGCTAAACACAATCTCAGACCTGAGAAAACAACACATTTTACTCAGGGTTTCCCTGAGTAAAATGGCATTATAAGCCTGGAGAAATTCTAACTGGGTAAAATTGGTTTGACTAGGTCCAGGCTTTACAAAAATCAAAACAAAATTGCCACAAAATTCTGCTTTGTTTACAGTTTGTGTCAAAATTATTTTATTTTAACTGCCATTTGGTCAGAATGGCCCTTTGTTGCTTTAATTCTAGAGAATAAATAGCACAGTTGATTATAAATACATGACAGGCATTTATATAATGGCCATTTTTTTAAAAAAAAGAACTTTCCAAAAGTACAGACCAATAATCTTGGACATTTCTGTAGTTGTCAGCCTGGAAACAATCTGGGATTCCCAAAACGAGATAAGGACCAATCAAATCAAATAAAAACTACAAAAAGCCTTCCTAAAGGCGCAAAGAACCATTGAGAAATAATTTATAACTTCTACTCATACTTAACATTACTACAAAGACTGAAACATAACTCAGCCATGTATTCAGAGAAGTAGTGACGAAGAGGTCTGGACATAAGAAAGCTGTTAGGAAAGATAGATGATCTGTAGCTCCTTCAGTTACACATTACACACATTCCTCCTCTGACAAACCGGTGATGTTTCCAACACAGCCTGCAGCTCCGACCACAGACTGACGGTACACTGGGAGCTGCACCTGAGTCACCAGCCAATCACTTCCTCAAGGTTTAAGAAACCAGCAGAAATTAGAGTTTTTCTGCTAATTCTTAACGTGCTGGAAGGATTTTAGTTGGAAAAATTAGACGTGGGCTGTTACTAAGTGTTAATCAGATAGAAACTGAGGAATTGACAGGTTCCAGAGTTTTTTCATGATTTTGGGTTTCAACTGCTTATAAAAACAGAACAGGTGACTAAAAAAAGCAGTAATTTAATGTTTTTTGGTGTCTGGAAAGTGAACCTCCGAGTTGACATGACGTCGGCTCCGCCCCCTTGTGGAAGTAGAGCTGTCCTCCGACAAGCCAACTGCTATGGCAGACTAACAGACCTCAATGTGTTACCCGAAACATTTTTTGAGTCATTTTTATCTTATAAACCAACACTGAGGCAAAAACGGCAGGCAAGAAAATTCTCTAACTAGTTCTACATCAGGTCTATAAAGTTATTAGTGTGAAATAACGGAGAAATCAACGATAAAGCCCAAGAGGAAGAATGATGGACACAAAGTCTGGGTGGATGTGAGGGTAAATGCAATGGGACGCTTATTTGACGCTTAGCTGTCAGTCGTGAGTCGTTAGCATGGAGCCGTGAGTCGTTAGCACGGAGCATGAGCCATTTGTAAGGAGTCCTGAGTCATTAGCACAGAGCTATCAGTAAGTGTCGTTATGAAAAAATTGGGATGTTTACTACCAGTTACCTTCGTGGTGCTGACTAACTTGGTCGTTTCCGTCCATCAGTTTCATTCAACTGAACGTGAGGTGGGCTCCAGTCCATGATCCATTTCTTGTGTTATTCCAGGCTCCTTTTTGGTTTTGGAAATGTAATAAATTGTATTCCGGAAATCATTAACCCATATTCGAAGGGCACTGTGCCGTTACCTAGCAACCCCACCAGAGTCCAGCCCGGTTACCTGGCAACCCAAGAGGAGCTCCAGAACGTTTGGTCAGTTGGTTTTAAGAAAAGTGTTTTATTGTTGACTTACTACTCAGAAACCACTTTTTGCATCTTTGTTGGTTGTGCAGCAGGCTCCACTTCTGCTTTTCAAAGATGTACGATTGTGTAACTCTGTGTTCTGCCACATTTTTATTTAAAATGTTCAGATATTTTAGAGCTCAAGAAGATTAACCGACAGCTAACCTCATATAAGTGCCATGCTCTCTTTAGGGAGATCCCAACAATCTGTTCATGTTTTTTCTCTGAAACTCTGTAAGTGTAAACAGCAAAAAATCAGAATAATTTAATGTACAGAAGGTTTTCAGGAGCAGATGTCAGCCCCTAACTGTATTTGGCTGCTTTTAAATTAAGTTTATCTAGTCTGTTGCATCTGCTGCCTGATTAAATTACCCTATATTGGCTAATTTGGAGCACATAGACGTCAAACCTTTAACTTTTTTTTTTAAAGATGCATCAGTTTGGATTTCACTGGAGTGTTTTAAAGTCTAAATTCTGCTTTTTCTGGGTTACAGCAGTGAGGTCCTGTGGGAAAAGCAGTCAGCGGGTAAATGTCTGGTTAAAAATTAATCTGGTTTAAAAGCAGACAGACCTCATTGTGTCCTGGGTGATGGGACAGAAACCACCAGGTGGACATGAAGCAATAAAACAAAAACCTGGCAGTTTTCTCAACAAAACAAAGTAAAATCAAATTGCTTTTGGCTTGCGTTTCTTATTTAACGGAAACACCGCAAATGCTAAAATGTGTTTTTTTTTTCAACACTAGTGGGATATTGGCAAAGTTTTGCGCACGTTTGTAATAGAAATGCAGATTTAGAAGTTGCTCTTGCTTTTGTTTTTTGTTTTTTTATAATTTTTGCTTCACACGGTTTGTTTCTGGGTGGGTGAAATCTGAAGACTCAATTTCACTCAAGAGTTCAAACTTTAAGGCATGTATCACAGTCAATGCTGGATTTTGTTACGGGCCATGTGGGCAGTTGCCCAGGGTGGCAATAGAAAGTGGGGCAAACTAGCATCAGAAAAAAAAAACAAAGACAACATATCTGTCAATTGGGCCTTGAACATGACTTGTGGCAGACTGTCCTCAATTTTACACATAAACTGGAGGTACTGGTGCACTGCACAAGGTGAATAAATGTAATTAAGGTGGATAACCTGAAAATACAGTAAACATTTTCATCATTTAATCTAGAAATATATTCCCCACTCTAACCAGGTTTTGTGATTTATGCTACAAACAGACAAATGACAAACTTGCATGCCGACCCTGATGCTTAAGAGCTTACCTTGTGAGGCTCTCTGTGCTCAGGAGTATTTATTAGTGGGGAGTGGTTTCTTTTTTCAGCAGGAAGGTGTGTTTGTGGTCTAATTAAAAGGTAGGAAGGTTGGGGGTTTGAGTCCCTTACAGCTGCTTTAAAGATGGGAAACAACAGATGGGGATTTTACTCAGGGAACTCCCCCAACTTCTTTCACTTAGTTAATAATTAACACTATTTTATACTGTAGGAATTAGACCTCATAAAACTTTGTCTTAACTGCAACAGAGAGGTCAGGTTTTTATAGGGATAGCTTTAGACTTCTCAACAGGGTTTATGTTTGTTTAATTTATGGAAACAAATTAGGCATTTGATCAATCTGGAGGAGTTCAAGGCAGCATTTTTAGAAATAGTTTTAATTTTTTTTACGTCTTCAATATGTATGCAAGAATAAGTCAATCTAAACAATAACATGAACCCAGGATTTATAACTAGATTTTTTTGTATGTTTTATGTATTGTTTCTCAACATAATAATAAAAAACTCACATTAACACATGAGGAATGAAGATGTCACACCCAAATAGATTAAATAATCATAAAATAATCAAACATCAGGCTGCTGGTCCTGACTCTTCGAATAAATTCTACATAATTGAAAGACACAGTCTAGTTACAACTAAAAATATATAATTAATTCATATTTATATGAACTTATTGTACACAAAATTAACTCAATGAGAGGTTTTGCCTTTAATCCTGAATTTAATTAAAGTTTGGAAATTTACAATTCAGCCCCCATTGTTGCAGAGAAAAAAAGTAAACAAAACATTTTTTTTTCTAAATTACAACTGAAGCCTTCATGTTTAACATAAAATAAATTTTTTATTTGTCTGAATTTATAGTGAGAAAAAAAAGAAAAAACAAAACTTTCCTTAATCTTTCTTCATGTTGCATGACAACCACAAATTGCTTTGATGGATTCTTTAAATGATTTTAAGAGCATTTAGAAATAAAAACCTATTTTCAAAAAAGTTTGTCAATATTACATTTACGTTCCCAACAGGAAGAACCATAAGTGGATCAGCTCCTCTGTCAGGAGATTAAATGATGGACTGAAATTTTTACAGCTTGATTTTGCATCAAATGTCTCAAATTGGCTTTAATCTGAGACATTTAACTCAATTTTATTTTTTATTTAGCACATCCGCCTGGCCTTAAATCATACTTTAGTTGAATGAGTGTTGAATTTCTGTGCCGAGTCTCAGACAGACTCAGAAACTGCATAAATCAAACATAATGCATTCGGTTAGTTCAACATGAGAAGATGCCTGCAGTGTATTCTTTTTTTTTAATTTGGACTCCAATTGTGATTTCTGAACGTGTCCCAGCACACTGTGATCTACTGCAGGGTGTGCGGCCCAGTATTTTACCCTGACAGACAAAACACTGAGTGTCTCATGATCAAAGAGCAGAGGAATGCTGCCGGAGGATCACATGCAGGCCCGGTGTATCGCATAATCACAGACAGAGAGCCAGAGATGCAGGATTAAACACAAACAGTTGCTGGAGAAAAAGATGCATTGGGAGTAAAGACGCATTAACGCGCGCTATAAACTGCCAACCGACTGAAACAACAGAGTAGATGTACAGCTGTAACCAGACACACACCTATATGGGCAAAAAAAACACAGAGTTATTTTTAATCTACAGTTTAGTTGTTTTTTTTACTTCTAGAAGTGTATTTGTAAGGTCAGACACTGATGTTGGATGAGACTTTAATTCTACTTGGTTCAGGTGCCTGCCAACCAATCCACACCAAACTTTCTAAAACTCCTAAAAACAACCCCACACCTTGATCGTCCTTTCACCGAACTTTAAACTTGACACAATGGAGTCAGTTGCTGTTGTTATGGCAACCGCTAACCTCAAATTTATCCATCGGATTTCCAGACAGAAGCAGGGTTTCCAGTGACCATTTAATTGTACAAACTGGAATCAGAAAATAAAATTTGCTTAATGGAAACAATTTTTTTTGTATCACGAGTCACGTGATCAACAACCGAATGTTACTACTGGGAAAGACAGTGAAGAAGAAGAAAACAGGAAGTGGTAGGAGGATCATGGCGCTGCATGTTTTTTAATTATTTATTGCATGAACAAATTTATTCATGTGTGATTTTAATTATTATTTTTTTTAATTTAATGGCAACTCAGCAATTGCGAAATTGTGTTTTTTTTTATGTTAGCTGAATAACAACAAATATTTGCAGACCTTTACAATGGAAACAGCTACAGAAGTTTGATTTGTCCCTCTGGAGAACAGATCTTCTCTACTCTGGTGTGTACAGGAGTCGTTTCACATCACTTCACTCAACGCTTTGATTAACACTTGGTGATGTAAGTCTGGGATGAAGCTTCTCAAACCAGTTGAGCTCTCACTTGTGTGGCCACCAGACGGTTACAACATTGACATTTGCATTTTTGTTTGTATTTTTCTTAGCTTGCGGGATTTAAATAGTGGCGCAATAGACAGTTTGTAATTTTTTTTTCTATCCTATTAAATAATCAAATAACATCCAACATGGCAACCTTTGTTGCAGTGTTTTAAATTGGTCTTGAGCAATAGTTTGGCAGGGTTTCTAAACATTTTAAAATCTCCATAACAACATTTTCTCCTGTAAACGAAGAAGATTGTAGAAAGAAATACTGGTAGAAATATCGGGCCTTCACAGCAGATGAACAAAGTTGTTGTTTTTTTCTGCTCAGCACAGATTTTTGATGAATAAAAGCTGCAGGTCTGAAATGAAACAGCAGAAGGGAGTCTCTGCAGCAACAGCAAAACAGCATAACTCTAAGTCAAACTCACACAGACTCAACTGTGAATTATTGCCAATATAAACCTTCCCGACTCTCCCAACACAATCTTTTACTATCCTTTTTAAACGCTCTTCATCAGGAATTTCAACTTTTTGAAATCAAACTTATCAAAATATACAAACTAAGCAAATTTAACTTTATGGTTTAGTTCTTTCCCTTCTGTTGCTTTATCATAAAACACAGACGCCTTTGTATTTAAATATCTTCCTTTTGGTTTCATCTTGCTGCTTTAATCAGAAGCCTGAAAGCGTGCATTCAGCACTTTATGTTGTTGACAGCAGGGCCACGGTGCAAGAAGCCTGAATGAATGCTGAATGTGGGTCATTTACAGTGCACTCTTATCCAACCCAGTCGGTTTCTTGGATAGAAATCACCCAACAGGATAAGGACCTGAGATAAACACAAACAAACAAATGCTGTGCAACATGACAGATAGCAGTTCACTGGGAAGTCCCACCCTGATGGGTATCTAAGTTTTCCTCTGAACTACCAACAAAAAACGGGAAAAAATACTTCTTCCATTCATGAGAAGAAGAACATGCTGGATTAGAGTTTTGAGTTGACAGATCTGCAGATCTGGTTTAGACTTTTAATCCTGAGTAAGTAAACATAACTGAAAAAGACCTGAGTTGTAGATTCCCAGTAGGCAGCTTGAGAATGTTTTCAAAGAATAAATCTAAATAAGGCAGCTGAGGAGAAAGGTTAAGCATTAAATACAACTAATTGCATTGCATTAACTACTATCATGTATCTTACCATCTTTAGACTGGTTAGTTACCCATTGCTGCAAGAACTATTGTTATAGTAGCTTTAACTCGTCAAGAAATACACAAACATATTATTTATACTAACTATGTGCTTACTTTTCTTTTAACAAAGAAATAAAAAAAGATATAACAATATAGATACCTGGAATTACACACTTTTCTAACTTCTTGTTGCCACTAGCTGTGCTACATGCTAATACTAGCTCATATATAGATGAACCCTTGAAATTCTACATTATGGACAGCAGAAAGACATAATGTTATAAAGAAGATTAAAAAAAAACACCATGCTCATGAAACATATTTTGTTGGGTCATTTTTTTAGTTTATTTTATTTAAGTTCTATTGTTCTTTCTGTTGTAGTTATTTGTGCTTTCTCTGTGCTGTTATGTAGCCTTTCTTCATTTAATTATATCAAGTTTTACTATAACTATAAATGCCTTTCATAACTCTAAGACTTCCTGCTTAATATCTTGAAAGGACACTTATGGCAACAGGAAAGCTACAGGAGTGAATGTTAATGAAAAACAATATTCTTGAAGCTAAAAGAAACGTAAGAACAGCCTAACTGCGGGATACCATTTATCAGCCAAGCTACATTCTCAGTGGTTTGGTTCACATTAATTAGACAGTGAAAAGCATCCATTAGCACACAGTGACAATGACACACATGGGGGCTCGTCTGGGATCTTAATGGATATCTTAATGCCTTTAACATTACAATTGTAAGAAAGGAAACATGACTCAACAACTGCAATAGAAGAACTTGGATTTGATGAAAACAACATTTACAAAGCTAAAAGAAAAACCATGAGCTCACCAGGTAGCAACAATTTGGCTCAAAATCAAATCTTTATAAAAGATTTGATAAATGTGGGGGCAAATAGCAATAGCTATGAAAACATAATTGTTGACAGAATCAAAATGAAATAAACACTGTATATTTACTGTTACAGAAAGATTTACAAATATATCATAACATCTCTCTGCTTCTTTACATGTTTTATCTCAGAATAACAGTTGGTGATGTTGCACATGTTAGCTCCCAAAACTGAGAAGGAAATCAGAAGAACCCATCTGCTGGTGGGTCTCTAAGCTGCAGACGGGTGTCCTGTTTCAGCTGACGATGTTAGAGCTTTGTTTGTCAGACTGAGGACTTAATCCCAGACAATCCATAAAAGATTACAGTTGAAAAGTGAGTGTTATATTTCATCTCTGTCACTCGTTCTGCTGTTATGCAAATGTATTTTCTGTTTTATTACTGTTCTTAGATAACTAATTGAAAGGTTAATTTTAATTTTGCAGTTTAAAAATTTATTCTGATTTATTGTTTGAAAATTGATCAGCAAAAGAAACTAATTCGGTGGTTTTAATTAAAGCATTGGTTTATATTATGTTATTAAATTTACTTTTTTTTTACTCTAAAGGATGTCCTAGCTCTAAGATGAGACAACACTTTTGTTCAAGTAGTCAAAAAATAGGAACTGGATCTTTTTAAGGACTTCAGAGTGATGCCTTTTGGAAGTTTTAAAACAGCTCACAGATTTATGCACTCTTCCTAATGACAGAGAATATTTGGTTTCTGTGGAAATGTTGGGGTCCTTCTTCAATTTGAAAACAATTTGTGGGATTTGGAAATGTTTTTCTCTCCAACACATGTTTACAAGGGATCTGTTTCACCATTAAAAGGCTATATGACCAGTTTAACGTTGGACTAGATATCTACAAGACACTAAATACAGTTTAAATTCATGTACTAGAATTAATTTCCCAGATCTACTTCTCCCTCTCTGCGAAACAAGGCAATTCATGGTGCTTTACATGATGAAAGCATAAAACAAGAAATAAACATGACATTTTTTTGAATGTCATTAACAAAATCATCGAATATTGGAACTGCTTCTCACCGTTTGGTTCTGATTCTGGGGATTCAGAACAGAGTAGAAGCAGAAGACCTGAATAGTGTGGAAGGTTGATAAAGCAGTAGGTCTTTAAAGGGAACTTATGATACTAACTTCACATTTTGCACATTTTTGTTCTTCCATTTGGGTTGCTACTGCTTCTAAAAACAACCCAATCGCTTACAAAAAACACCCAATACATTTTTGGTAATAAGATAAAGTTTTTTGGTGTCTGGAAAATCAGTTGTTTCAAAAACCTCCCGATTGCTAACTCACAATCAGCAGGCACTGCGTTGTTACCTAGCAACCTCAGCAAAGCCCAGCCTCGTTACCTAGCAACCCAAGTGGAGCTCCAGCATGTATGGTCAGCTGGTTTTACCGTTGGAAAAGTTAAGTGTTTTGTTGTTGACTTTGTACTACTTAGAAACCACTTTCTGTTGGTTGTGCAGGAGGCTCCATTTCTGCTTTTCAAAATTGCGCTCAAATGTAATGAACATTACAGTATTCTGGTGCTAAGCCATTCAGTGATTTATAAACCAGTACAAGTATTTTAAAGCCAGTTCTCCAGAGTACTGGAGAACAGAAGGAAAGGGAAGATTGGAAGAGATATACCGAAAGGAAGAGTAGTGTGATAATTGCATGGTGATGGTGTTTGTTTACGGGAAGGACTGCATGAATTCAGATGTTTGATAGTGAAGGGGGGAAGATGATGAGATACTCAGACACTTGAGATTGTATTGTCTGCTTTCCTGATGTTTTATGATGCATTTTCTCTTAGTATCCATCAATTATTTTTGATGTGTTCCCAAGTTTTGAGCAATTAGGCGTGATTAATGTGGTAATCCACATTCACATTCTGTTTAAGTATCAATAGATATATACCAACCAAGTTGAATGTTGAACTTTACAATTCAAAAAGTAGGCAAAATGCAGCATTTCTTCTATTTTCTGAGATTGCAGCATTTTTCTGTTTAATTTGTATTTTTATGTATTTGTGTGTTTTTGAATTTGTCCATGCATATGTTTGCAGTGCGTTATGCGTTTGCACCAGCCGACCAATGTATATAACCTCATAAGTTGATTTGTAAGTTGACTTTTACAAAGTTTAGCAATCTCTTTCATGTTAAACAAACAGCTTGACTTGCAGACTTGAATTCTCAATTTTCAAGAAAATCTTAATCACTAGAAAACATTAGCAGCACGAACAGATGCTCTGCTGTCCAAGTTGTGATCAATTGAGTTGTAACAATACTTTCCCACCATTAGGTTCTTTCCCACAAGTCAAGAACCTGGCATACAGGCCATAAAGCTGGGTGAGGTCTCATCAGATGTTAAAGGAAACCCAACAGCAGCTAGGGTATTTAAGTATTTTATCAGATGTTTTTGGCATGTTTAACATCGTACAAACCACTAATATCATTTTTAACAACAGAGTTTTGTGTGCCGTTTTTTGTTGTTTTCCTGGAAAGGTCCAGAGTTTTTTAATCACTTCCAGACCCAGATAAATTAAGCAACAAAGTAAAAGACTTAAAAAAAACCTAATGGACATTGCCCTCTGTGTTCACTCTCGTTGTTTCTTCCCATCTGTGATGGGTTTGGTTTCTCTTGTGTTTGTCTTTCCCAGCTCACAGGAAGTTAATTTTATTCTCTCTTTTGGCTCCTTGTCAATCATTTACAGGATCTCCTTGCAGTTAAACCAATCGCATGGCAGGAGAGGAATGTCACAGTGTTACATGTGTGTTTTTTCACAGGTTTTAGTATTTTTTTCATTAGGTTTACTTTTTAAAAATCTTTTAAATTGATAAACAACCTCAAATAAAGGAATGCTCTAATTTTAGGGGGACAAGCCGGAGTGGAAAAGAGCTGCAGCTTTGCACCGTGACTTTATGTAATATAGAAATTAATATAATTTCCAGGATTTAAAATGAGTTATCCATGTATTCTTTTGTTCTCAGTATTTGTTGTGTTCAGGTTTCATGTGCTGCACATTGAAGGCAGATAACTGAATTGACTGTTAATTCTGTTAGTGAGTTAGTGGTTTATATCAAGCAGACATTTCCTCCTAACAAGGTTTAATGGTCATGGTCAACGTTTTGAACTGCATAATAACTGACTTTGTTGCCCATTGTAGCAGTTCTATTTATTTATTTGCAGCTGAATTATTTTTAGCCCGATTGATTCATTGATGGACCTCGTGAGGATGTTTTTTAAATTGTAGCAGATGGGTTTTTAACGGTGATATAAGAGTCACACTGTAGTTCTTAACATGAATACAGCAGCACTGACAGGACTTTCATACATGAAGCTACAGTAAACCGACACGGGTCTGTGTGAATATATGTACGTGTAAATCCACAAGTGCTGATAGATGTTCACATACTGCAGAGAGCACAACCGATTTACTTATCCTTCAGATATATATAGGTGTGTGTTTGGTTGGTCGCTTAGTTGGAGTTTTGGTTGTTAACTCCAACTAAGCAACTTGTTGGATAATTTTTTTAGTTGGTCGAATGGTTGATTGGATAATTTTTGAGTTGGTCATGTGGATGGTTGGATATTTTGTTGGTCTGATGGATGGGTTTAGGTAAAAGCCTCATGAAGCAATGGGTGGAGAAAGAGAGGTGGAGAAGAAAGAGCAAACCCAACAAAACCTTCAAAAAGGCCCAGAATGTACTTTTGTAAAATTACCGTCAGCTCTTTGTGAAGGTTTTTATGAGAATTTGCTGCTATTGGGTTTTTACATGGAAATACTGGCGGAACATTAAAAAGCAAAGACAAAAAATAAAGAATTTGGCAGAATTTAAAACTGTGTTTTAAGAAGTAAATTCTGTATAATAATTGACTCTGACTCGCACACCCAGGATGCATCACACGATAAGTATGGTGTTTAATTCCTGGAGGACAGCTGGGCGTGCATCCCTTCTGGTTTATCATGGTGTAGTTTTGCAGCTCACACTATTCTATTACAGCCACATTTTGCTCATTTTAGCAACTTTAGCAGTTATTTTATGTGTCAGAGCTCTTAAATAAGCAGCTGAGCTTCTTTTCCTTTCAGGAAACAGTTGCAGGATGTGTGACACAAGCACACAGAAACACCAACAGTCAGATAGTTTATCTTCATATACGCAAATTACACATCAAAACATGAGGATTTTTGTCTACTTTGACCACCATACTACAGTTTTCAGTAACTCAAATTTGCCTCCATTAATTTTCTTTTCTTGGATTTTTTAAATTAAAACTGCAATTAATTAAAAAATGTGTGTATATAAAATCGACCTATGCTTTAAAAGGTCTCAGAGTTCACACATTACCTTGTCCTGACATGATTTATCACCTTAGAAACCGACGTTTCACCTTTGTGTTTACAACACATCAAACGAGTTAATGCTGATCTGCCTGCTGTGGTTTTGGCTCTGCTGCTGCTCAACACTGATGTGGTTTTATTCTTCCTGCAGAACCAGGATTATCTCAGCACATTTCCAACCAGAGCTGAACACATTCATGAACCGTGCTGAGTAATGCTGAGTGCAGCATTGTGGTCCATTCATAAAAATATGCTTTTGTTGTGTGAGGGTGTGTGGTTGCAGGCGGCTGTGTTAGCTCTAAGGATGGCGACGTCTTTAAAAGCTGATTTGCTGCAGAAGTGCTAAAGCAGGGTTTAGTTGTTGCGAACATGACAGGAATAACAAAATAATAAACTAAAACTTACTGGAAAAAGGTTTGACACAATTCCGGATGGTTGCATCTTCTCATTCCTAAGACTGCTGAACTATTTCAAAAACTGTCTGTTGTTGTTGATGAGCAAAATTAAAATCTTTAAAAAATATTTACTGATTTAGTAAAATTATCTATTTTTTTCTGTGAAACATGTAACGACTGTATTGCTTATTTAAGCAGAAGATGATGGTGGAAATCTCAAGAGGCAGAATGTTTGACTACAGCACCATCATGTGGTGATCTCTGGTTACTACAAAATATTCAATTTTAGTAAAATTACTCCAGCTTCATTCCAGTTTTAACTTTATTTGACTATATGGATCTTTTATCTGATAAACAATAGACAAAGTATAAACCTAACTTGAAGCCCTGAAAGTTGCAGCACCCAAACTTCTTCTTGAGAAATGTAATCTGGATGCTTCCTAATCAACACATTTTCTACTCTTAAATTCTTTCTTTTAATCTATTCCAGTTTCTAAAAATTAAGCAACTAATGTGAAATAATCACACTGTAAAAGTTTAAAATGCATCTCACTGACGTATTTGAGACAACTGATTGGGTCCGTCGTAATAAGCAATTAATCAATTAATCGCACAATAAATTAAGACGAACTCAATAATTTCCATTTGCATATTTTCTCTTTTTCTACCAAAAACTGGATGACAAAAGTCTTCAGTTTGGTGCTTTGGTCTGAATTAGCTCTTTTTTGAATGACAGTTTTGTTTATAGAGCATTCATAATTCATTTTATTTGTTGTTTCTGTTGTTTTGTTTATTTATTTTGGATATTTAAAATGTCTTCCAGTTCCAGTGTTAAACGTTCATAAGAATTTAGTTCATCTTCAATAAAATGTTCTTGCATTCTAATACCATTATCGTTATATTACTTGAAAATGGTTTCAAAACAAAAATATTATTGTTTTTCGCTGCCATTAGTCTTAATAAAAATAGAACGGAGGAAAATGCAGCTAAGTCCTCTAAAATACGACTGATTAGAGGAACTGATTTGAAACAAAAGTATGACTAAAACGTATAAATACACATATTTACAAGCAAAAGTTGTGAAAAGAAACACCCATGAAGACATTTGCACAGACAGCTGCTGACGTAAACAAACATCGGCTCATTTTTGACTCACATGGAGCGGCGTGTTGTTGTTGTTCAGATGGTCCTGACTGACGGGCGACGCAGCAGGATGGCAGTCGAGTGACACTCTCTCTCGACATTCAGCATGACAAGCATATTTGCAGCCTGCAGAGAAATGAGTCTGCATCAGCTTAAAAGAGCGTGAGAGCCAAAAACAATAAGAGGAAGATGTTATTTGTGAGCATCTCAGACATGCAGAAACAACGTATATGCAAATCCTCCATTGATATCGACGGCTCGTCGGTTGGGCTCCTAGATCCCATTTTGCAAATAAAACCAACGTAATGCAAATTCCGAGATAAGCGAACCATAAAGAAGAAAAGGTTTCAAAATAAAATTCATCGGGACACACTAACATTATAACGATAACGTACGAACAGGAAGGATTTAAATGAAATAACTTGGAAAATAAACATGAATGGAACAAATGATTGAGACAGACAAACATTCTGAATGTTTTCTGTTTAAAAACAAGTGCATTCTGGGAAAATGAGTGCAATACACATTATAATTTCACAACAACTCCACTAAAATCAATAACAAATACCTTTTAATTGAGAAGTTCTTTGACTTTAGTCAGTTAAATTATGCATAAACAAAAGTAATGTAGTAAACAGATGAAAACTTTTCAATCATTGTTTCTAAAGTCATATTTAATGTTTAATCTGTGAACTAAGACAATACGAAGAGTAAGAACCTT
Source organism: Poecilia formosa (assembly GCF_000485575.1). Classification (NCBI taxonomy): domain Eukaryota; kingdom Metazoa; phylum Chordata; class Actinopteri; order Cyprinodontiformes; family Poeciliidae; genus Poecilia; species Poecilia formosa. Next base: position 112,621 of record NW_006800481.1, on the reverse strand, counting down.
ATGGGAAAAGTCATGTTATCCTTAAAAACATGCATAAGCTGACAATTGTAATGGATAATAATTGAAATTGTAACAAAAACAAAAGCTGCAGAAAAAGACTGACATTTATTCAAGTGAATACAAAATACAATAAAACAGTGGAAAAGTGCAGTTTTATTTTATTCAACACGTGAAAATATAGATTAATTTTGTCATAAAAATAAGTAAAGTCCTAAAATTCATATTGATTACTTTAATGGAAAAAAATACATTAAAATTTTTGAATTAAGATAATAGTTATTGAACAAGGCAAATAAATTTTAAAATTAAATAATATAATTAACTTTGATATTACACTATAAATATGTAAAGTCAAATGCTTACATTATGTACTTCATTATTTAATAACTTGGATTATTAAAAGTTTAACTTAATAAAATAAAATAGATCTATTTTATGGTAAAATTAATTAGGAATCCAATATGTGAATAAATAATGATGTTATATTAGTATTATCAATATAATTATCATAAACATGCATTTTCTACAATGCATGTTATTAGTCCTTAATAGGTAAAAACATGCTTTAAAAACTCTTCAGTGATATTAAGTTATAGGAAGAAAGGTTAATTTTAATTGTTTTGAACAATTTCCAGTAATATCCTGTTTTCAGTCCAGTTTTCATCCTTAAAACTGAGAATTAAAACTGGATGCTAAAAACATTGGACAATGCTAACACTCTTAAAAACAAGAAGCAGTATCTATTTATATTTTCTGACATTTACGCATTTAATTGTGAAAAATAAGCATCTGCATCAATAACAGATGAACTACATGCCACATAAACATTTGTTTTTAGGTCAAATCCCTTCATAAACACTCGGTTAAATCCCACAATCCTACCTGCCGACTTTTTCCTCATGTGCTGTCCAACTTTATCCGACAGTTTGCACATGGCTGCTCCCATCTCCCATCTTAAACACAGTTAGACCTCATCGTCATTGTTCATCAGAAAGCTCGGCTCCTCGCTCTGCTGTCTGTCTGCCTCTGATCAGACCTCAGATGTGCGCAGCTGCCATTCTTCCCCTGTGTTATTGTGCTGAGTGGGTGATTTAACAGTCAAATGGAGGCCACAGTGAGATGGACACAGACAGGGCAGGAGGGAGGAGGCGGCGGATTGGCACAGCACTGCTGACTCAGTCATCTCCAGCAGCTCTCTTCTCACTTACGCAGTTTGTTGAAACTAAAACACGTCCGACTAACCCGGCTTCCAATCCGTCCATTCATCCGAACATCAGATCATCGACATGGATCCACAGCGGGAAACACAAAACCCTCTACACACAAACTATGATCCAGAATAGCTTTGCATATGTTGCCTTTTAAACTCCACAACTTGGGTCAAGTTTCTTCCAGAAACTTCTCACAATAATTTGCTGTAATTTTGCCCCATTCCTCCTGACAGAGCTAAGTCAGGGTTTCAACTCTGAGTAGGCCTGTCGCAATAATGATAATCAATTAATCACACAATAATTTAAAACGAGCTCAATAATTTCCATTTGCATTATTTATTGTTTTTCGCTTTTCTTTAAAGCAATAAAGCAAGCCACCTTTGTACTACTTATTAGGGATGCAGGTTATCCATTAAGTTAATCTAAAGTTGATTCATCTTATTGATCAATTCAAAATGAATTGATAAGTGGCTATTTTCTTAAAATCCTGAGTTTTCCATAACATGAAGGACTAAATTACTCTAAATATTAAAATCTGAAAAGAAATTCATTATTTTATGTCAGTTGTGTTAAATACTGACTGAATAAACAGAAAGTTCTGGTTTTCTCATACTGTTAAAGTTAAACATATTTATAAAATATAGCAAAACAGCAACCGTTTAGGTTGCTGAATAGAAATATAAAAGATGAATAGAATAATATGCGAAACACTTTAATCCCCCATGAACAGAAAGATATTCATTAACTCAAGATCTATCTTGCTTATTGGCGTCATATTTTTTCCATCACTTTACTTTTTTTTATCCCCTCCGCTTTTCTGCCATCGCATTCTCACCTTCGTAGCTCCTCTCTCATTTTTTGCTGAGAAGTTGGCGCTGCTACGTCATGTAGCTCGGCTGAATTAGCGCTATTAAGGAGCTTATCGAGTGCTTATATTTCAAAACAACTTAAGGAACTTGTCAAGTGCTTATATTACTAAAGAAAACCGCATAAATAGCATCTTCCATCCCACACCGAACTCTGTTTGGACCGTTTGTCTCTCCTAGTAAGAGGTGCGCCATCCGCCATCTTTGTTTCTGCATCAAGGACTCCGCTAAAGGATGACCCGTGGCGCCCTCTGTTGGATGGCGGCCAAACTACAACACTAAAAGAAGTATTTAATCGATTGGAACTCATTTTAATCTACTAAAATTATTATTAGATTAATAATTAATAATGAATTCTTAATTAATACTTTTTAATAATTTAATAATTAATAATTTAATCGACAACCATTGCTCAAAGGCATAATAACCTCACTGGATGTAAACGTTTGAGTTTATAGTAATGATAAACTACTCAAATGAAACATGATCAGTATTCTGGCTCGTAGCAAAGAGAAATAACTTTGTAAACCTAGCTGACCCAAAACAGGGAAAGATTAGCCTGATTTAATGTTGGACAGAGAGAAAAATGTAGGGATTTTAAAAAATGTGGGGACGTTGAAGCCTGTAAAGCTTCAACATGCAACATGAATTATCTTAAATAATCTCTAGCATGAGGACATTATGAGAGAAAGAACTATTTTCAATCTTTGGGCAAAAATATGCAACAATTCCTGCATGTTTTTGCTGTTAGGTCACAGTTTTTAATACTTAAAAATGCTAATTGTGCTATAATGCTGCACCTAATACAGATTTAAAATGCATGATTCAGTTCCAGTTGAGCATTTCACTTCTCCTCTCTTCCTCTTCCTCACCCTCATCTTAGCTCTATGGAGTCATAGTGCTGTCTCAGATAAAAGCTTCCTTGATGCTGCAAATCGATCAGATACAATCAGCCTGACAGAGATGATGAGCTTGGACCAAAAAACGCCCCGACTTTTTCTTTTTTCACATCTAGAAGACTAAATATAGAACTTATTTGAATTTTGGCAACAGATGGGCAACAGTTTACTGGCTTAAACATCTACTGGCTTAGACACAGGAAATACATTAACATTTTTATGGACTGCAAAAGAATCCTCCTATGAGATTATGTTGAAATTGATTGGCGCATCATTTCTACTAATTAAAAAAAAAGTAAATCACTACTTTGGATTAGATTTTAAAGAACCAAAAATACCTGATTTAAATATAGCCATGAAGTTTAAAGAAATTCATATTTATAGTCTGAATTTACTTGAATGTAATGAGTCAGCTTATAACTCTGATGATTTTTACTAATCATCAGAGGAGTTTTCAAGACAAATGTACTCAAAAATGTGTTGATATTCTGCTAACTTTCAAAACACAATCTTGCATTTGTGTGCTTAACACAATTAACACAATTAACAATTATTAATTATTATTATTACAAATAATAATATATGACTTATTATTGTCCATAATAATAATAATAATAATAAATTAAGCTTATATAGTGCTTTTTAGGACACTAATTACATGGTTAATGGAAATGCAACTCTAAATATTATTGTGAATAAATATTAATGACTTTCATTATTTTAACTTCATATTTGCTTTTTGATATTGCTTATGCATAATGAAATTCACAAGTAATTTTAGTGTATTATTTTACCATTTATTACAAATAAGCCATTATTATTATTATTACTAATATATGTTTTTGTTCATTTTTTATTCCATTATGTTTATTTAATTCTATTTTTTTATTAATTCTATTTTAAGATCCTACTATTATTAAATATTCCTGGTAATATTATTATCAATCTGTGAGGTATCTAGTAGAAAAACTGTGTTGTAGTTAAAGTATCAACTTTTCCTCATGACTGTTTCCAGTAAAACATGAGCTCTTATTGTGAAAGGATCAGCTCTGAGGTCAAACCCGTCAGACAGGTCAGATTTTTTTTCTTCTATTTTTTTAGGCACGTGTCAAACATTTTTCTCTTTTGGCACCACGTCTCTAATTAAGTCTGTGTTTGCAGAGAGAGCAACAGAGAGGCTTCAGCTCCTCCAACATTTATTTACCTGCTGAGACGTTTCTGACCTCAAACTGAGACAAAATGGAGGAAAGTGGCTCTAAATCTGGAGCTGACCAAATGCTTAAACTACTAGAGAAAATATACATTTGATCTTTTACTATAATTTTGTTTGAAAAAGTTTGAAGATTCACTCATCAACACAGAAATGATCACATTAGATGTTACAGTTAAGCATTGTATTTATTAAATGAGACGGTTCTTTTTCTACTTTAGGGGAATCCAAGAGATTATGTAACAATTGCAAATTTGAGCGAGGTTTCCAGGCACCACATATTTACATATATTACATAAATAGACTGTATTTTTCTTCACTGTCCTGCATGACATCAGATAAAATTGTTCCTGTTTTGTATCTGTTGAAATATCAAATCTCTTTCTTTCTGCTAAATGCCAGAAAAATGAATAAAACATGTTTTTAGAGAAAATGTTTCCGCCTTCCAGGGATGAAAATGTTTAAAATATTTACCAGATTATACCTTTAGGAAAAAAATGCATTTTACAGTATCAATAAAATAATTACAAAAAAAGTTTTGTAGCATGATCTAATTGTTTCTAAAATAAACAACAACAGAAATTACTGATCTAAACCTGTTAATTATTAAAGATATAATCAATGGTATTTATTGCTATTTGGAAAACAGCTGGGAGTGTTAAATATATAACTATCTTGCAGCATAAACGTTTGACCCCAATTTAGTTTGTTTGGTGGGGGAATTGGTTGACCTTTGACCTCTAAACTTTTATTAATATCTTCAAAACAAAAGCAGCACAAATGTAGCAGAGTTGATGAGTTGATGGACACCAGTTTTGTTTAATCCCACTATTTTGGTTGACCTTTTGTGACCTTTGGAAACATTTATTAATGTATTTGAAATGATAGCGGCACAAACAAACATTTTAGCTACACAAACGCTTTAATACCAATTTTGTTTGGTTTGATAAATCTTTATAACTCAGGTATAAAAAAAAACATAAAGATTTATATTAGCATACAAGTACACTGTCTATTAAATATGGTATTTTTAATTTTATGATGCAAATATTGTTTGAACCGAAGTTCTTTTTGTGAAAATCTTGCTGTATTCACACGGCAGCTACATGAAATTCAAACATGTTTTTGTTTGAAGCACAAAGACGACTGTTAGCGTGTGAACAGGTGAATAAATGCTGCAGCCATCTGCTTTGTCCCAAGTCTTTTTCCAATGACCTTCTCTGCTTCCTATGTGCCTGAATACGAGCTACATTGTTTGTGGCACGCAATCAAACTTTGAGCTGCTCAGAATAAAAAAGGCAAAGCTATAATGTTATAAACAATCCTAAATACCTACAAACAAGCAGATAACTCATTTTAATAAAAAACTTGTAAAAACAGTAACTCTTCTTCATGAATTTAACTTCATTGCTAATTTGCTACTAATTTTGCAAATTTTGCAAATTAGTTTCTTTCTTGAGAAAGAAGCTAATTTGGAAGCGAAACAGCTTCATTCACTTCCTCCGCTGCTGTTAGAAAATCGACGTCATCGCTCATGATTTCTCCCTCTGCTCTCTGATTGGCCGGATTGAAATTCTACCAGAAAGAATTGAAGTGAATGGGAGAAAGTCCAGACGGCTAGCCAAGCTAGTTTTTTACCAAAAGTAAAAATTCAACCAAATATCTTTAGTTTGGACACCGAGCACACCAGTTATGACCAAGAAAGTAATAAAAAATATTTTGGATTTTCCGCCGTCGAAACTCACCGGACTTTCTCCAAAGCGGACCAACTTCCAGACCCGCGGAGCGTCGCACCACCTTTGGAAAGCGGCAGAAAAACCGGGATATTCTCCTCACCCTTCTCCCAAAGTATTCAACAAACCCCATCCGCCCCGCACTCTGCTCGGATGTTTCCGCCTCCGAACGATAACTCCCGTCTACAGACGCCCACATCCGGAGAATCATCCTCCCTGAGACGCTTCTCGGCCGGCGGCTTCGTCCGCAATGATCCACCGGCTCTCTTTGCGGGTCATTATCTGTCCGTGGGGGCCGTGGAGCCAAACTGTCAGAGCCACTGAACAAACAAGACGCCGGCAGCTGACAGACGCCCACTGAAAGCCGGTGGAGTTGGATTATACTGAATCCGACAATCAGATCTGGTATTTCTCACAGAGGCTCAAAATGAGATTTAACGATGTGAAACCTCCGCACCGTTTGCGCTGAGGGAGGATTTACTGCGGATTTCCTCTAATAAAGACAAAAGTATAGATATAAGGGTTATGTTTTTCCATCTAAGATGCTGGGATGGATGTTTGAAGAATTAGTTTAACCCATTTGTAGATCTGAAACCAACGATTATTTCAGTAATCAATTATTCAATTGAATATTCGGACGATTAATTGGATAAAATAAAATCTGCTACATTCTGTAGATTTTTAATTTAATCGCTTAATTCTTTGTTTTCTTTCTTTTCGAACTATACCAAGACAAAAATAAAAAATAATATTACAAGAATAAAGCAATACACCAAAAAAGTCATAATATTATGAGAATAAAGTCAAAATAATACTAGAAGAAAGTCGTAATAATATAATTGAGTCAAAAAGTCATAAGACTACAGTCATAATACTTTATCATAAAGACTACATGATAATAAAGTCGTATTACTGCGACTTTATTCTTGTATTATTTCGACAATAAAAAATAAAATCCAGAGAATAAAGTCATAATATTAAGAGAATAAACTGGCATGAGGATAAAGTCAAAATAATACCATAATAAAGTAAATAATATGAGAATGAAGTAATATTTTCAGAATGAAGTCAGAATATTAAGTCTTTATTCTCAAAATGTAAACCAATGCTGTCAATGAGAGTTCAAAATGAAATAATTGTCTCATTAAAGAGACTTGTTCCATGAAAATAAGAGTGTACCGAGTGAGCCAAAGCTCCAGTTTCCTGCAGAAATGCCTCTTGGCTAATGAACTCACGCTCTAATGCAACATTAAAGCCAATCAAACAAAGATCCCTGCTCTGTTTGCAGGTTTCTGTTACTGCACTTCATTGAAAAACAGACAAAGAACAAGAACCAAACAAAGAGAGACGCCATCATCAGTCCTCACACTCAGAGGCACAAACACTGAAACAGGAGCTGCAAAACTCAAATGATTAAACAAATTCATTCAACTCATCACTGGGAAAAACATGTAGGATAAAGTTTAATATGTAAAACTTTCATAACTGCAATATAAAGAACATTACTATATCATACAAGACGTGCTTTGCACTCCAAGAACACAACATCTAACCAAGTATTTAATTTAAAGTGTGTAAATATCTTAGTACACCTAAAATAAGACAAAACTAACTTACAAGTAACTTCTTTATTAATAATATTTATTTTAAAAAGTTTTAGTTCTACTGACTTTTTTTCACTTAAAATATGGAAAATATTTTTGTTATAAGTGTAAAAAAGTCAGTGAGTGGAACTAGTACTTTTCTTTAAACCAATATTAAGGAATTATTGTCTTAAAACAAGCTCCTATTTCTTGCTGAAGTTACTTGTAAGTTAGTTTTGTCTTATTTTAAGTGAACTAAGATATTTAAACTAGACAAAATCTTCCTGGTAAGATTTTGTGTTTTTGATTAATAGAAATGCATCAATCAGTTTTTGGTCTGATTCCAGTTTTTGACTTTATTAAAGCTCTAAACTAGCGGTAATTTCTGTATAATCTGTAAATCCTGGATTATCTGCAGTACAACTCATCTCAGAGGTTTTCTACAAGATTTAATTAAATTTTGAGTTGTGAGATTCATTTGAAAAAGGTTAATTTTTAAGGTTGGGGAATCATTTCTGTCTTGATATGTACTTATATTCTGGATCATTATTGTCTTTCCTTTTCCCAATTAGCCTGCTGAACAGTGAATTCTTTGTCAAACAAAACAAAACAAAACAAAAAAAAACAGGCAGTTTATGATACAGAGAAACTCGAACAAAAAGACATTGCAAAATTTAAAATATTTCAATATCCAAAGAAGACTTGCTCATCTGGAAAAATTAATGTTCAACTGAGGAAAACTGCTGCTCTTGCTGGCTTATAAGTGACTGTTTCTTGCGATACTAAGTGAATAAGTGACCAATGTAAATATCAGTAGTGAAGGAAAAAAAATCATAAGCCTATAAAGTTTTTCCTTTAATGTTTATTCTTGTAGCTGCTTATTCATTTCTTTGATTTGCTGGAGGTTAAACAGGAAAAAAAAGAAGGAAAAAAGATGTTTTTGGGACATTGTGTTTTGTAACTTGTCTTTCTGTAAGGATAATATAAAAATAATATTAATAATGTGTGCAAAGTGTAAACTAGCTAAAATGAACAAGTCAAATTCATAAGATAATTAGAGCAAAAAATTGAGATATTAAGTTTTTCTGAATTAAAAGTATTATTAGAACAAAAAGTTCTAGTGTTTGATGTTTGCTTTAGGGCTGTCATAAACTAACACCAGCTAGTTAGCTAGCTAGTGCTAGCTTTCCTTATTAAAAAAGGCAGTCCTGAAATTATTGCTGTCACAATTCATGTAATAAGTTGTTATGCCAACAATAAATTCAATAAATTATAAATCAATAAAATACAGCTTTTTGTCTGTACCACTTCGGTGTCAAAGTAGAAGGGAAATATATACACACAAGTACACAGGATTTGAAACTAAATATAGCAACTTAGCTAAATAGTACTAGCTTTATGAAGTTAGCACTCGCTAGCTTCATATAACAAAAAAGGTAAAACATGATTGTTTTCCTCATTTATTAAGGTCATTGATCTGCCACTTAAAATTGACTGAACTAAGGTTTTTATCATTGTAGTCCATCTATTTTATTTATTTGGACAGGAAAAACATGTCATGTGTGCTTTTCACATAAACTAGCTGTAACTTGTTAGCCTGTTAGCTAACATTAGTCAATTTCAAAGCATAGGAAAGCAGGAAGTGTGTTTCTGGTTTTCTCCTGTGTAATCAGCTTACATCCTCATTTTAGCTAATAAATTGATTACAGTGGACGTCAGCCTGTTTGTGGTCCAGCATTTGTTGACTCACCTATTCACGGATTTTTCAGTGGAACATTCTTTTTTTTCCCTTGGCTCTGATTGGCTGTAGCTACATGTATATATAGGTACATGAGCTAACATAAGGAAGAAGTTGGGTGTTAGCTTAATTTGGTAGTGCTATGACATATTTGTACTGCTTATCAGTGCATATGAAAGCATATTTGGTGTTTGAACTATTAAAACAGGCAGTTGTGAGCATTTTTAGAGGAAACTTAAGTATTTGTGGATTTAAGCAAAAATATTCCTTCAAAAGCTGTGCTATAACATTTAAGCTAGTTAGCTGGTGCTACATTGTTTGTCTATATTTACAAAGAACATATTTTTGGCTATTATTTTAGTGAAAAATAATATTGAAAGTGAAGCTAAACACAGGAGAGGAAAAGGCACAGCATCAAAATCTAAATGATACAAGTTTCGAAATGGAAGAATATACTCATGAGGCAAAACTTCTTCTTCATAACTTCCTCCTATTGTTTGCCAGATAACATCACACACAGAGAGGGAAGTCCAATGTCTGTAGACGAGTCAGTCAGGCTAGTTTTTTTTACCTGAACTAGTTCACCTGCATACTGTCCACATTCCTGACATCAAGCATTTCAGAGCCCTGCCTACAACTTCTGAGCAGTCAGTCTTTACAAACGCCAAACTGAGTTAGCTGTCACATGTCATCATGTCGACTTTATCTTGACATCAATCAGTTCTTACAAAGTATTTCAACCCCAGCTGCAAATACAGATTGGCTATTATGTCCAGATTAAATTATTTAATACATTTTTCGATATGATTCATAGGATGACAAAATGAAGTTGTGAGTTTAGGCTCTTAGTTGTACTTAAAGCAACAACAAAAAAGGGTTTTGTGTTGTTATTAAATTGCTGGAGAGATCATGGTTCTTAAACAAGAGGAACATAAACTGTTTAAAGAAGCTAGCCTCAAACTGCACATAGATAAATAAAAACCTGACAAGTTGTTTTCAATCCTTTTACATTGATATCTGAATAAAATCCAAGGAAACTGGTATAACAGACCTAAATGGTAAATTGAGTCCACCTGTATATGACATAAGTAAAAATGGAGCTTATTATTGAAGGCCTAGGTTTCCTAGAGTTGAAAGGTCTAAAGCAGATTTAGGGTATAAAACAATGTTCCAATCTTTGAGCATTTTAATTAAATCAAATCTACAAAGACATGGCTACCTATACCAGGCAAGACAAGACTAGCGTTAATCGAGGAAGAAGTCATAAAACCCTTCGTAACCCTAAAGAAGTAGCCCTGACTGTTTAACATTTTGCCCTAAACCAAAATACATTACGGAAGAAGACCATATGTTGAAACATCATGCTGTGAGGGATGCTTTTCATCACCTGAGAGATCCAGAAAGAAAACCAAACTATTAAAGATCTGAGATGTAAAGACTTCAGTCCAATTGAATAATCAAGACTTTGGTCTCCATTCAGTCTGAGTTTAACTGTTTTTGAAGGAAAGATGGGAAACATTTTTAATTTCTGTACAGGGTAAATTTATCCCAAAAGACAGCCGTAGATGAAGTCAAATTTGGTTCTACAAACTGGGTTTCATGTTTGATTTGTTCCCTTAAAAAAAAAAAAGTAATTTCTGTTTCACCTCACAGTTTTCGGTTGCTTAAAATCCAAACTCATTGAGGTTTGTATTTGTCTTTAATGAGGCAGTTTGGACCTCCACCGTCTTACCTGCACAGGTGAGTCCGTGTTGGAGGATGTAATTGCAGCACACATCGCACCAGTTGTTCTCGCCTCCCGGCTCGAAGGTGTGTCCCTCCCCGGTTTCCTCCTTCACTCTGGGGTCCTTTTCTCCGGGGGAGAAGATGGTCCTCACGTCGGGGGCTCGAAACCGGCTCTTCCTGCTCCGGGGTGGCCCCCCACCTTGCCCTTCAACCCCGTTTTTAGCAGCTTCCGCCGGCTTCTTCCTCTCGGGGCTCCGGGGTTTCTCCTCTCTCGGACTCCAGACCTCCTCCAGGCTGGCCGATTGCGGGGAGGAATGCCGCCGGATCACTCTCACCACCGCGCCCTTGTTGGCCTTGGAGATCCGCATCCTGGCTCCGGGCGGCGGCCACGTCGTTTCGCAGGGAGCCTCGCAGGTCGTCGGGCTCAGCAGGGATGTGTTGATGCGAACAGGATCCGCTGCCGAGTCACCCGTGGGGGCGTTTTCACGGATCCGAGGCGGGGGGTTAAACATTATTCCCTTCATGCTCGGCTGGCTCGGACGGGTCTCTGACACCGAGCCGCGTCCTGCCGCTTAAAGTCCGCGTTGGTTGTCGGAGAGCAGGTTGATCTGCCGGAGAACGGGTTGGATCTCATTTCAGACTCCACAGCGGCCAGCATGACACGCTCCGCTTACAAAAACGCAAATTTAAAGTTCCTTACAAAGACTGCAAAGTAATAAAACCCAACTTAATTTACCCACACTGTCTATGCAAAACGTAAGACTGCCAAAAAATAATTCGTATCCCGTTTTTGCTTATTTTATTTTGCAACTCTCTATCATGTAAAACACAGTTTGTAAAGTAAAGTCAATAATATTACGGTTAATTAAAAAATAATAGTCTTCAAATTTTTATGTAAATGAATAGAAAAAAACGAAATTAAATGTCAGTTTTAATGTAAAAACGCAGTTTGACACGTCGTAGTTCCGATTCTGATCACGTGAGGGCGCTGTTTAAACCTAAATTAAGTTTCTGTTGTAACTAAAATGCAAATTTTAAAGGTCTCTACAAAAATTGCACAATAACAAAGGTGTCTTAAATCACCCACACTGCATATTTAAAAGCTAAGCCTCCAAAAATAATTCAGTCTGCTTTATTTTGGTTTAAATGTAGTTTTATATGTAAAACACCTTTTGTAGGCAAAAGGTGTTTTAACTTTGAAAAGAATAAATGTCATAAATACACAGAAAAAAGTTAATATAAATTTTAGTTTAAAAGTTAAACCAAGGTTTATGCAGTTGTAGTTCCTTTATTGATCAGCTGAAACAAGTTTCTGTTCCTGAAATAAAATTTATTTTCCAAAAAGTAATAAACTCACTTAAATAGAGGACTGTCAATTCTAAAGGTTAGCCTGAAAAGACAGACTTTTAACCTTCTTATTATTTTAAGTTTTTATTGTAGTTTTCATTGTGAAACTTTGCATAACAGATAATCAAATTATATTATTTTGTAAATATGTTAGAAATGTAAATCACTTAAATATTAGGTTAAACGTTTAATAAGAACCGTTCAAAAAAAAAACCTTTGACTGATTTCACACATAAACTTCATTTTAAGTTTAGATTTTTAATAAACTTTTGCATTAGTTTAATTGGAACCTTTCTGTGCAAAATCCATATATGTAAAAAAGAAGTAAACATGAATATAATGCTTACATTTTATATACAAAGTATATAAAATTAATATTTTACACTCCATATCCAGAAATTTGGTTTAAAATGGATTTTAACTATTTATTGCAGTGAATTACAGTTAAAGTTATATTTCAGTTAGTAGTTGTACCAATAACCAATTTTGTTCAATGTCAAAGTTATTTATATAGCACTTTAAAACAGGTATAAAACGCACCAAAGTGCTGTACAAGAACAACAACTCAAATGACAAAACAGAACACAAAACAATACACCAATTAAATGCCAGAGTAAAAATGAGTTTTAAGAAGTGATTTAAAATGATCCAGGCTGTGGGCAGATCTAATCTGGAAAGGTAAGTTATTCCATAAAACAGGAGCAGGAGCAATTTTGTTTTGTGTACATTTTCTTCAACGACTTATGGCTCATTTTATACAACTATGTTCTTATTTGAATTAATCTGAACAAGTTGAGTAAACTTTAAGATATTCCAGAGAGGGATTTTCACAGTTATTTTCTCATACTCAGTACAAGATAATTGGAGTTTATCAAAATAAAATTACAGTAAAAGTAGCTGTAATTAAAGCTTTTAATTATAGCTACTTTTACTGTAATTTTAAGGTTAAAAAATATTCTAAAAATATTGTATGAACCTTTTTGTTGGCCATGTGTTCGACTCTGGCATTTTTTGTAGATATAAAAACCTTAATTTATTATCTTTGTGAAATAAGAAAACTGATATAGTACCACAAAATGTTTTTATTCAAAAATAGAATTTAATGTTTACACTTATTGGTAACAAAATAACATTAACATAAAAAAGAAAAAAACTTAACATATTGTTTCTTTTTTTTTTATAAAAGTGCAGGTGCGTTAACAAGACATAATGTTTTATGTAATTAAATAAATTAATTTTTGTTGATGGTAGTCTGTACAATAAGTGCTTTCCATTAAATTAATGTGAAAAGAATTTCCTCTTAAACTTTGGTCCAAGCAGAAAGAAAACTGCTCCTTGTAAACGATGAAGGTCCTGAGTGATTCTCTTCTTTGCACCATTTTAAGACTTTTTTTGTTGTTGTTCTTGTAATGAATAATCAACTTCCAAATCAGTCAACTTCCTCTTCATCAGGAAACACTGCCTCCTGTTGGAGAAAGATCAAACACGTTTCAGAAGGTTTAGAAAGAACTGGGTAAGTTTACTTAAACACAGAAACAGGAAGTGGTGCCATATTAGGAAATGGAACTACTCCGGAACTAAAGGGGGCGCTATTTTCTATTTCCAGTCATTGCTGACAACATACTGTACCAATTAAAAGGCTCTCAGAACAACTTGTATATATGAATTTTTGTGTTGTATTTTTCTGTATACTACATTTGTTTTTGCCATTTTTTTTCAATAAATTTGCTTTAAAAAATATAACTCACTGATATTTTGATGTGTTTATATCACAAATGCTTTTTTAAGTTATGTAAAATTGCTTTTTATGTAATCCTTGCTTCTTTAATTTCCCCTGTAATTAGTGGAGTTTATTATTAAGTATTATTTATAATGAATGTTTTATTTTGAATGTAATCTGTGATTTATTTATATATATTATTAATAGACTTAAAAAAAGAATGGGACTAAAGAGCTAAAAGGGGCACCATTTTAAACAGAAACTCTTTTTTATTTTGAAACATTACAAACTCGATTTATTTTATTTTTAATTTCTATGTCTGAACAATATTTTACAAACATTGTAAAACAAAATTAAAATATAGGTACATTTTATGAACATTTGCAGTTATTTCTATTCCCACATTACTGCAACAAAGACCTAAAATTATACTTTTATTGCAAATAGCAGCTTTAATAAAACAAGAATAAGAGAAGTGGAACCAACAAACTCAATTAGTTGAATATAAAATATTGTTTTATGGATGATGACGCAAACAAAAACAAAAAAGAGACTCCAGTAAATATTAAATAGCGCCCCCTACAGCTCTGGAGTGCAATTGTGTCCTTCCCAAATATGGTATTTTCCCTTTTTCTGGGAATTTAAAGCAGGAAGTGAGGATGTACTTACGTATCCGCCCTGCTCCTGAGCCCACGATGAATAATATTCCTGCAGATATCGAGCTCCATGTTTACATAACTTGACTTTGGGCAACGCCTCCACAGAGGCGAGACGACTAGTTATCTGATGATAAAAAAAAAAGAAAAGAAAAACATTTGTATGAGACAAAATACTGCCATTAAAAGGTACAAACTGCAAAGCTGTGAAGCAAAAAGCTGCTGTCACCTCTAAGGCGGCAGCGATTTGGGTTCTGTTGGCTGCTTGGGGTCCTAAGGCGTCAGCGTCCGGTCTCCTGAAGCCGATCCTGATCAGAAATGTGTTGAGAAGCCTCGCAAAGAAGCTGTAGTCTAAAAAAAGGTCTGCAGGAATGTTCGCCAGGGGAAACTGTGGGTGGACATAAAAATAAACTGGTTAGTTTTGGGAAAAAAAACGTTTTAACTGTGTAACTAACCACCAAAATTAGATCGTTGTCTCCATAAAAAGTCTCCAACAACACAGAAAAATGGTTTTTGTTAATCAAAAAGTTGCTAAATACAGTGAGAAAGTTTATAAAAGTTTATAAATAAGCAGCAATGCTTCTGATCCCCTCCCCCCCTCATCTGTAGATGTAGCCACGACCCTCTGTGTCACCTGGCTCCGCCCACTTTGATCGAATTTTCAAAATTTTAATTTCATTTTGACAGAGTTAAAATCAATAAAACATGAAACAGATCCAGTTGCTATTTATCTTTTTAAAAATCATGTTTTAGTGAAATATAGGACCTCTTGTTTATATTTATTCTTTTTATAGCTTCTGATAAAACTGTGACAATAATTCAACCTATGAACCCTGGATGAGCCATAACTGACTGAGTCAGTGTTTTATTGTTGACTGCAAGTGGAAACTCCTCCATTGCATAATAATACTAAACATTAGTCATGTGCAGCCGGACTTCCTGGAAGAACTCGATTTACTGTAATTTCCTTACCTTCTTGACCAGCTCGTCGCCTTGTGCCCTCAGCAGCAGACCAATCGCCTTCTCCAAGTCATCTTCTATCTTCCCCTCATCAGTTTCCCCTGGTAAAGATTTTACAGAAATTAAATTTTTTAATTCAAAGGAACAACATTTTAGGGCTCAAACTAGAAGTAAGAGACTTGCCATCAGAATCAATGACGGGAGTGAACTGAAATTCATCGGCGATCCCGATCACCCGGTCCGCCACTTCCTTCATCGCATCCTGATCTTCAGCTAAAAGAAACAAATGAAAACAAGCTGCAATGTTACATCAACTGGGTCATTTTCTTTGTTGCTCACTTCATTTTTTTTTTATTTCAGTCTAAAATTTTGACAAAGCATCAGATTTAAGGTTTCAGTTTGTAGAAGATGAAATACAGAACTTGTTACATTTATGGGACACTTAGTAAAAACTTCTAAAATAAACTCTCCAATGAAATTTTAACGTTTAATTTGATTATATTCATTCAATAGCAGAAAAAAAGAGCAAATGTTGAGCCATTTCCTACCACACTTCCAGGTGGATGGATATTAAAAGTATCCATCCACCTGGATGCTTCACCCTCTTATTGCTTTTACAAATCAATCAGGATCAGCAAAATTTGACGTTTTTGACCGAAAAACACTTCTATGTTAAGTGAAACTATTTCTACAAAACAACGACAAAAAGTTCACAAAACAAGTGACAGCATGAATATTAATTTTGTCGAAATCAGTGTTGCAAATTGCATTGGTAATGATTGATTTCTAAAAGGAACAAAAGGGTAAAACATCCAAGAAACTGTCTTGTGCTTGTCATTTGAGGTTTGAAAGCTTCTGAAATCCACTGTTCAGATAAAAAAATCAAACGACAGAATTTCTAAAAAAAAAACAAAAAACAAAATAGTCAGAGAAAAACATTATATTTTCTAAGGTATTTTTTTCCCCTCTGCTGAATAAATTATACTCAAATTACATATTAGATTAATAGAAATATTTAACAATGCGAATCTGCTTCTGCAATAAAAGATGAATTTATTTAAAGGCTTATTCCACATCTTTACAAGATGTGCAGTTAAATGTGTTTAACACTAAACGTTTCACATAATATTTAAACTCAAACCGATTTTATAGGCATAGTTTGTCCATCTCAGAATTTGAGTTACTATATTTGACATCAATATTAAAAAAATATTTCACCATTTTGTTTAATACTAATAAAAAATAATTTTCCTCAACATCAGTTGCCTTATAATTAGTAATTTGTCTGTATAACAAACATTTTTATTAAGCTTGTAGCTAAATTCCAACATTTATATCATAATTTACAAGCAATTAAGCTACAAGCTTAATGGTAAATGTTAAATATGTTTTCACTCCTGATTAATTGTAACATAATTAAGTTGATTTCAAGCGCAAGTTGATTTCCTGTTTGTTGTCTTTTTACATTATTTGGTTCTGAACTGAACAAAAACATTTTCTTTCTACCTTTACAACCATAAAAGCTTCTTCAGATGTTTTCAGATTTTTTTTTCTGCACAAATTAAATCTGAATTATTCAATAGGGAGTTTTACCATGATGCTCCTCGTCTTTGTCTTCTGGAACAAAGTTTCGGTTCATGGGGTCATTGAGGTCATCATCCTGTGGTGATTCTGGCTCCGCTGTCTGAGGCTTAACACACTTGAAAATCACTTTCAGATGCCTCAATATATTCTTTTTCTTCTTCTTCTTCTTCTTCTCCTCCTCCTCCTCCTGGTTTTCAGTCTTTCCAGACGTCTGAGTCAGCGTTTCTTCTGCAGCCGAACCATTAACTTTGGGTGTGTTGACTTTTGCTGGCCGCCGCCTCTGAGCGTAAGCCATCATGAGTCTGAACTCCACTGTGTCCTCCATGTTTTCTTTGTCAGAGTTCAAATTATAGTCCACGTGAGTCGGGCCGTTGATTTTTCCAACGCCGTTTTCCACTTTATCGTTCTCCATCTTATTTATCTGTAAAAACATATCGAAGTTGTATTTATTTATCAAAAAAAACAAAAAAAAAACAAAAAATAATTTTAGTTAGAATTTAACCTTTTCCCAGCTGAACATTTAGTATCTGAGGTTCATGGTTTAATTTTCTATATTTAAGATACCAAAAAAAAAAAAAAATTCTTTGGTTACTAAGGAAACTATTTCTGCAGGCACAGAACCAAAGAAAAGGATAATAAATAGACAAAACAACTCCTTAGTAATGATTAAATAAAAAAAACTACAATTACAATAAAAACAAACAAAAAACAATTCCCTCTTATATACGCAAATCTCAGAATCTCCATTCATAAACAGGATAAAAAAAAATTTATATTTATGATTATTGTAAAAGTTCAACATGAGCTTTTTGTTAACATTTTTATTCTTTAATTATTCCAACTCTAAATGGAGTCTGGAATAGAAATAAAAAATCTGCATACCTACACTGGTCATACTTAAACTATATTATTATTAATATATTCATGTATCCATTTTAAATCTAAAAATGTATATAGTTATATTAAAAAAATATCACATTTTTATTGTTTTCCTTATTTTTCACCGCTTAGAGAGTGTCAAAGAAAACTTGATGCTTTGGCTAAAATATTAAATAAATAAATTACCATAAACTCAAATTTTGTATTGTGAAACTTTAAGTATGTAAGAAAAACAAACATCGCTCTCGGTATTTTTTGGCACATCTGGGTTGCTGTACAAAAAAGTTTAATCTTACTCATACTCGTACGTACTGTCGCAAAAATATACAATAAAAGCCTAAACCTACAGGTCTATGAACTCGAGAAATTTATCCTATCCCGGTTTTATTTGTGTAATATTAGTTTTCTTGTATGTTCAAGTTAATTTTTGGATATTTTAAGTGTATTTTCTGATTAAGGAAGTTCACGAATTCATGTTGGGGCATGTTGAAGGAGTTTCCTCAAACAGCTGTTTGAATGACGACACAGATTGAAATCTGAACTGTGACAGGACAAAGTTAGACAGGTTAAAAAGGACAAAATGTCGACATATGTATTACTTATTCAGTAAAAAAGAAAAAAACATCGTAGTTCTGCTAGTTTAGCGGTGACATTACGGTCATCTTTCTCCGAAGGTTTAACTTTTTATGGTGAAATTAAACCAAAAACGTATTTTAGTCTCGTTATAAATTATAAAACCTAATTTAAAAAACCCCCAAAGATGCCGAAAACTAAAGTACTTACTGTTCTCTGTCAGAGAAAAAGTCTTCTTGTCGTCCGTTGAGACTCTTCTGACTTCTACCAACCAACCAAAGTTTGCGTGAGCTGCGTCTCAGTTTTATTACGTTTATGACGTCATTAGACGTCACGTGATAACATGTAGGACGTTTCCTCGAATATGGCAAGCCGTTTTAATATAAATTCAGTTACTGTGGCAAGCCGTTTTAACATAAATTCGGTTTCGTCTGACTATCCGTAATTACATTCCAGATATCTAAAAATGCATTTTGACTAGACAAAACTACATTTTGACTATCCGGAATGGTAATTTAAGATATCTGTATTTACATTCTGACTAGTAAGAATGATAATTCAAGATATCTTTAATTATATTTTGACTAGTCAAAATTCCTTTCAAGATATCTCAAATGATCTGTCATTTGACGGGACACATATCCTTAATTACGATTTAAGATATCTTCAACACAATTATGACTAGTAAAAATTACAATTTTAGATATCTGAATTAAGAATGACGTGGAAGCCCCTTTGTGGTGTCCAAACAGTTGCCTGCTGAATTTTATGTTTTTTGCACAAAATTGTCAGTAAATCCCACAAATTAGAAATCAGCAAATATGAACTTATGAAACTATTGAAACCTTCAAGAATCTTATGTTGTGTAAGATATTTAAGAAAATAATACTGAAACCGCACCCATGAATTACTTTGATTGTTATCTCTAAAATATGTCACTTTTTATGTTGAACACCAGACATTTCACCTCTTTCCCACAGTTTTTCACTTAGTTCCACGACTGAAGGGGATTTTATAGTCAGTGTTAAAAGCAGCACAGAGTCTGAAGCGATAAGATTCTTGAAGGTTTCAATAGTTTCATCAGTTCATATTTGCTGATTCGGTTCTGTATCATTGAATATTTATTTCTCCTTTTTCTTTGTTTTCCTTAAGCTTGGATAATCCTACTCATAATAAGAAGAGAATTTCTTCTTGGGTCCATATGAATTTCCTGTTACCAGATGTGGAGTATTTCCTTTTACCGGAAAAGGAAATTCTCCTTCCTGTGACCGAGGAAATCCGGTCACAGGAAGGGGTGGGGGGGCTTTCCTGTTACCGGATGTGGAGAATTTCCTTTTACCGGATGTTAGGGGGAGCGGGGGAAATCCGGTCACAGGAAGGGGTGGGGGGGCTTTCCTGTTACCGGGTGTTAATATCATTTAATCCATCAAACTCCGATTAAAATTTGACAGAAGGGAGTATATATATATCTCTAACGGGTCCCAGGTTACAAAACATTGAGAAATACTGATCTAAAGTCTAGATGCACCACATTACTCATTAGACAACATGTTTTTTTCTTACCTAGTCATAGGATGATTCAGAAATATTAAGACATGTGACACGTTTGTTTTTAAGAATCATATCCGAGTATATTTCTTTGGCTCTATAGCTACAAATATGATAAACATTAACAAATAGTCAACAATTGCGGTGTTCCATGCTGTTTGGCTGTAGCTCTGAGGATATTCACACCTGATAGTCCGGTAGATTGGTTCAATTGGGGGCCAAAATTACAACTTTTACTGTGGTGTAAAAAAAGGAGTTGTAAATTACTGCCAAAAAAATCTCAGAAAATTTGATATCTCAGAAATTTTCTAGAAAAAATAGTAAATTTCTGAGTTTCAAAAGTCGAAATCTCAAAATTTCCGAGTTTTTTGGGTGGATATTTCTACCTTCTCCCCCCCCATCTATAATAGCCCCAACACTCCGTCATACTTTGACGCTACACTGTCAAATGATCCACTCATTGAAAATCCTGTTCCAATCCTCGCCTGTGGTGGCGCTGCATCAAGAACCGCTGAAGGAAGCGACACGAAAACCTCCGAAGAAGACATAAAAGTAACGTCTTTATAAAATATAAAGAAAAATGGAGTAGCGTCAGATTTTAGCGGTTGTAATATTTCTGAATACAATCTGAAGATATCCTTCTGTGAATTTTACACATTAAATATATTGAAACACTTTTCCTTCCGTCCTGTTGGCCATTAACCTTTTCACATTTAGCCTTTATTTACATTCACACTACAACGGTTTGTGCTTTAGTTACATTGTTACTCGATGAATGATGAAGCTAAACCAATTTAAATGCTGTTTTTTTGTAATTCCAACCTCAATCGCGTTATTTATCGTGACGGGATTGAGTCATGACGGCTTTCCAGAAATGAACTCATGGTAGAAAATGTTGTTCTTGCCCTGTTTGTCACAACAAGGAGTCCACATGACTTTCATGTCAGAGTAAAGCCAATGGCAACGTCATGAGATCCTCATATGCTGAGACTTTAAAATTATGCCGAGTCACAGTCATAATATCTTTTGGTTTTCTTTGTATTCTAAACTTCCTTGTTTTTAAATTCATAGAAAAACATATCACTTCTTTAATTTGACTTTACATGATACTTTGTGTCTGTGTAGTAATGATGAGGCAAGTAAAACTTACTGATACACAGGGAAGCAACCAGATGAGCGAGATTATTACTAAAATGAACCCAGGTGGGTCTAATTAGAGCGTAAAGAGCTGAGGAAGTGAGATATTTTGTGATTGGTCACAAACCGGAAGTGAGCGTGGTCACGTAATGGACTTCCCAGTAGTTGTGTTGTTTACAGTTCCTAAAAGAAAGCGTGAATGACTCACAACACACATCAGCATAGTAACAGAGCACAAGACTTCTTCAATGTCTTTAGATGCCAAACCGAAAGCTGACAGAACAGGAAGTAGCTACCTCTTCAAGTTTACCAGAAAACAACAGTCAATGGAAAACAACACACAAAGATGTTGTGTAACATCAGCAGTAGAGTAACAGCAGTTACTCTGAATGATAAAACAATATTTATTAGTAGAATTAAGTGATAAAGAACTATATCTTGTTGGCCAATGATGAGACTCAGGAGGATGTTTTAGATGTAGCGAGGAAATTCAGAAGCAGATGAACAAAATGGCAAATACAGAACCACTTCTGGCACAAACAGGAACCAAACGGGGCGATTCATCCTCCACATGACGCCGCTGCACTTCACTCCTTTCTTTATGGAGCCAGAAGAGCTTTTCACATTAGGCGGCATTTTAGAATGTGTTTCTAGGAAAATTATATCAAAATAGTTGTCACTGAGTGACAGAAAAACAAAAAAAATCTCTGTGTCCTTGCACTAATTTTATTGGTTAATATATTTGAAAAATAAAAAATGGCGAACCTTCCACCATAACTCCATTTATGGTGAGAAAAAGTCTTCATTGACGTCTTATGTTTCACTGAAGTCATTCCCATTGTGTGGCTTTGGCTGCTATTGACCAAGTTTGGGAAGAAAGAAAAGTAAGCAAAAGGAAACTCACTTTTCAGGTGCGAACTCTGAGGTTACAGGGAGTTCGGCGGTACCTGTTTTCTACCTGGAAGTTAAGATTTCTGCACTGCTAACAGGAAAAATCAACAGAATTGTATCTCCGTTGGCATATTTTTAATATAATGTACAATGTTACGCGATTAACCAAAGAATATATACTATTAAATGGATTAATAAGCAATTAAGTTGCAAAGAAAACATGTTGGTAAAATAATAAAGATGTTGGTGAATGTTTACATATGTGTAACAAGCTTCTGTAAAACAAAACAGCTGATTTAGATTGCTATTAATTAACATCAGCATCATGTTGAGCTGCCAATGGTTCTTAGTGAATTGCATAAAGTGAATAGAATACTAAAAAAAAAAACTACTTTTTTTCAACTTTACCTTAAATCAACAGCTAATAAGTGGATAAAACCTGGACTGAACTGGGTGTTGCTACCAAAGACACATCCAACTGGTTTTGGAATGGATGCAGCTGGCTAACTTTAAGCTTAGAAAACAGCAGCAGCAAAAAACAATAATATTCAGAAACATAAAAATAAAAAAAATCACTGGACCAGGTTTGTGGTATTAAATCAATCAAATTAAAGTAACTCCGCTAAATTTGCCAATAGGAGTGTTCCTATATCCAGACAAAATTAGCTTGTCTGTAGCTACAAAGAGAGTGGTTGAGTTGCATTTTACTAAATTAAATATGAGTGAAGGAGTATGGACACATTTATTTAGAGAAAATCCTCAATAAATGAAATCTTGTGTTGCTCTCCTATTTCAAGTTGCATTAAATAATCAAATAATTTGAAAAACAATCAAAACCATGACAAGCAGATGTAAACTTTTGACCAAAACTGTAAATATACTCGGTTTTGTGTATTTATACCAATATTTGATAAACAACACTGAAAATAATATAGATAAGTGAGTATTTGTCAGGGTAATGATAGCAAAATATGAAAAATAGTAAATAAATGGTAGTCTGATTTGACTAAATTATCATTAGCATCTTTGAGTTAGCCTAGAATGCTACTAGCATGTTATTTTAGCAGATATTTTACAAGTTAAACATGTAAAAGTTGTATTATATGTTGATAGTTACCAGTTTGAAATAAATATTAGCACTAACATTCTGTACAACAAAGGGGAAAATTATATGGTTGCACTTTCGCTGCAGCATGCTAACAGATGCTAGGAGTCACCATGTTAGCATCGTTAGCAAAAATGAGCTTTTTACAAATAAAGTCTGTTTGGTGAGCTTGAAATAAATTTGATGTACTTTATTTGACAAAATATGGACTTTGTACTGTAATGACGATCTTTACATATATACTGTACACATACTAAACCGTATAACTCCGATACATGAGTGGTTTTCAGTCGGCTCCTTGTTGGAGGATTACAAACACAGAAATCAAGATGTGTGGAGCCCCTTCTACATCTAGATGTCCAATGACAAGCACTTTTGTTGCAGATCAATGAGGAAATCACCAACTTTCCTCCAACATTCACTCAAACAGCAACTGAGGTCAGAAACAAAAAGAATCACAAGTTCTTTAAATAAACCTCAAGTAATCTCAGCAGCAGGAAAATGAAATGTAAAAGCAAAACATGCCCAAACTTGAATGAAACTCAGGTATAATTATCAAAACTAGAATAATTTAATACTTTAAACAACAATGCCATTTTATTAAGCAAAAAACAAACCGAAAAGAGGTAAGAAAACGTCATGCACAAGTGAAGTGTGTTTGTGTCGCTCGGAACAGGCTGGACCTTTTCACACAGTCACCTCTAAGAATCACTCACATAAAATCCGTTCCTCTATAATCCCAAAAGGAAGCGCTCTGTGTTGGAAATCGGACACCCGAAGCCACGGCAGGAGTCCTGCATTTCCCAACAAACGTTTGTCGTCATCAAAAAGTGAATTTAGTTCAGAAAGTTTCCGGCGAAAGTTGCACAATGTTGAGAGGAAGACTGAAGAGTCTGATTCAGGAATGTCAGCAGAAATGATGCTGTTGCAGATTCTGACCATTAGCAATTAGAAAGTGTCTCAGTTTAATAAAACTTGTTTATCCTTTTTTTTTATTATTATATAAAAAAACATTTAATGATGTTTTAAATTGAAAAAAATAAAAATCTTTTCAAAACAGCAGCACAAAAGTCTAACTTTTCATTTGAGTACATTTATTTAGTGGGGAAAGGAAATATTACAAATTCAAAAATGTTTTACTTTGAAGCAAATTTTGGCTTTGGATAAAAATGACAAATTCATGCCATTTGAATTTTCATAAATAAGGAAATTTTAAGAAAGTAATTCAACCCAATTTATAACAAATATATTAAAAGGTTTGCAAAAATGAACATCTTTTTGCTCTACCTGTGTGGAATATTATTGAACAAAACATAAAATTTCAGTTTATGCTGCTGCAATAAAAGATATGTAAGGCTTTCTACCAGGACTGCCAATAAATGTAACTTTTAGTCACAAAAAGACAATAAAACTCTGAACCTTTGAGTTAATTAATTAATTAATTAAAATCATTTTAACTTTCAGATTAGACCCTTTTTTTTCTTTTCTTTTTTAATTATCTGGATCAAAATCAGCCTAATTTAGGCAGGAATCTGGAAATTAAATTAATTTAAAATATACATGAAAATTCCTGAACATATCTTAGTGAATTTCTCAGAAAACCTTGTAAAGTTGTTTAATTTCTCTAAAATACAAAAGAAATGAAACTCCAACTCAACATTGCACATTCAATACTCCTCGGTGCTAAATGCTCGACTGTGTTAAACATTAATGTAATGTAAACAACAAACAGAGAAATGTAAAAAAAAAGAAAAGAAAGAAAAATAAAAACATCTTTATATTCTACTGAATATAAAGATTTCTTTTAAAAGTTTCTTTTAATGTCAGATGAACACTGCAGACACACTTTGCTTGTGTTGAAGGATAAATGAATCTGTACACGCTTTTTTTTTTGTCGGATATGTTGCGAGTCACATCTTCCCGCTACACGTTTCCATGGAAACGCCTTATGAGTCAGGAGGAGCCATTAAAAAACGACAACAGGTATCGGTTTGATTCAAAGCACAGGTGAGTAATAAAGCTGTCGGGTGATTCCAGACTTGTATTTCCTTGTTTTTAACGCCGATCAACAGAAATACATCAGCAGCTCACGTGAGTTCATCCAGGTGTCTGAAGGTATGGCAGGCAGTTTTAGCATACAATCAATTTCGTCTGAATATCCATAATTACAACCCAGATATCTAAAAATGCATTTTGACTAAACTGGATGGTAATTAAAGAAATCAGCATTCACATTCTGACGATAAATAATTCAAGATATTTTCAATTATATTTTTCAATCCCTTTCAAAATACCTCAAGTTGCAGCACTGGATTCGTCATTTATTTGTAATTACAATTCAAGATACTGCATCTTGAACATAATTAAAAATAACATTTTTACATATCTGAATTAAGAATTACCCCTTTGTGCTACACTCTAAAACTGAAGCGTAAATTTCTGGATTCATCTTGGAAATTTTTTAGGAAAAATACGAAGATTTCTGAGATTAAAAAGTTGAAAATTTCCCAGAAAACACTCAAAAGTTTTTTAGATTAATTTCAGAATTTTTTGTAATAATCTTGGAAACATCCGAGATTCCAAAGTAAAATGTTTGAACTTTAATATTTCAATTTCTTGAAACTTCTTGAGATTAATCTAAATGTTTTTGAGTTTTTTTTCTAGCTATTTTTTTAACTTTTGGAGCTCATAAATTTCCTTGTTTTTTCTGGGACATTGAAAAGTGGAAATTTGCTCACTTTTTTTTCTCAAAATGCCATCATGAGAAAAAGCTCAGCTGCTGCACTTTCAAATATTGTTTTTCTTTTTGAAAATACTTTCACCTGCCATATCCTCACCTTTCCACCCTGACAGGTGAATTTGCAAAGACGATTTGCTAAGAAAATAGCAAATTTGACCCCAAGGAATGTTTTGTTGAAACAGAACAGCCAATATATTTCAGTTTTTAAAAAAGGTGTTAAAAAACAAGCAACACTTTAGAAAATTTACATTTCAGGCAAAAAAAGGGATTAATTTTGCATTACTGGTCCAAAGTTCAAGCTGTAATCAACACCTACAGACAGCCGTGGTACAGATGTTTAAAAATAACCTTTAAGAGCGTTTATCTTTTATTGCAGCAGTAGTAATATACATGTAGGATGCATAAAAGCTGGTATTTATTCATCCCAGACTTGGGATGAATAAATCTCTACGGTTTAATAAATCAGAGAAGGAAAGGAGAACATGCCATTCAGGTGATTCAGACGTGTGTGGCTCATTGCAAGTCAGGACATGGCCGTAAAAACACAATTATGCTTTTAACTTGGTCCAAATCTACAGGCAGTCATGAGTGAGGAGCACAGAGCAGCCCGACCTCAACAAACAAAGCCTTTCTTATCTTGATTTCCACTGGTTTGGAAATCAAGATCACAAAAAGACACATATGGAGTTTGCTAAACTCTATCAGGATTTCACCTGAAATATAAAATAAACGTTCAGAATGTGGGAAAACCACCTAATGTGTAAAGTTAATTAAAAAGAGAGAGAGAGTGTTTCTCTCCTGAAAGCCCCAAGAAACACTAATTATTGAAACATGAGGTCATTTTTAAATGAGTTTGCTGCAAAACTGAAAATGGTTTATATCTGGGTGTCTTAGTAGCATAATGATCCAAACTTATTGCCAAATAAACACTAAAATGGATAAAAATTAGCTTTATTATACCTGCAGTCCTATTGAGAAATGAATAAATTTGTGAATTTCAGATTTTTTCCAGTGCAAAATGAAGCCGCTGCAATAAAAGGTGAATTTTTCTGAAGGTTTTCTCAGCATCTTACCAAAGGTGTCTGTACATGTGGATGATTTCTGTTCATAACGTCACAGAAGAGCTCAGCTTATTAATGCCTCCATGTACACAACTGGGTCAAAGGTCGACGTGTTCGTAAAAACTGACAAGTTCAGTCGTCTTGGTGATGTTGGTTTGACTCCAGACCGGACGGACGGCACAAACAGGACGACCAACACAAAATGAAACCTGGGTTCTGGTACAGATGAGCTACATTCAGTTTGTTTTTTTTAGTTTGTTGTTTAGCTTCAGAGAAGATTTGTGGTAATTGTTTCACATCAAACATGTGGCCTCCACTTTCCATTCAAAAACAAACTCTGTGGTTCCATCTGGAAGTTTCCAAGATGGCCGTTTTGACTCGTATTCACAGGAGAAGGTTAAATCCTACAGGGCGCCCTTGTTTAAAACATTTTTTTTAAACTTCTCTGGTAAAACTGTTTCCCAGAAAAACTTTGTTTAGGAGAAATAGAGCGCTGCAGTTTGGTTTCTGTGTCATAATGAGCTGTGACTCATCAGGTGAAAACATCAGCAGCATGTGACAGACATGTTTGAGTTCACGCCCTGCAGATCCAACCTGGATTCATGAGACGGTGGTTATTTGGATTAGATATGACACCACAACAGTGTAATGTCTTTGGCACACAGGTTTATGGGATAAATAATCTGCTTTGATCGCAATCCTGATCATTTTCCAGACTTAATATAGTTGCAAAATATGACCAAAACAACTCCATTACAAGACGAATTGCACTTGCAATTGTTAAAAGTCAATCAACCAGCACAACCAATAAATAGAATAAATAAATATAAATAAATAGTCGAGAGTTAAAATCTCTGCTGCAATGCTGCCGCGTTCGGAGGCAGTTCGTTTCCTGGTTCGCCTCTGCACCTGCGGAGTGAAATCCAGGACAGGTGTGACACTCCCCTCCCGGTTCCTCTCTGCTCCGTACCGGTGCAAATCCAGAGTCCGGCGGGAGAGAGCGACGGAGCGCCAGCGCCTCAGACTGCGGTCTCCAGGTCTTCGTTGGTGCCGGATGACGTCTGCTGCTGGGAGCTCAGGAAGACGGCGAGCTCAGAGTCTCCTGCTGCTTGGTCGGCCGCCGTCTTCCCCTGGTGATGAGCAACAAGGTTGGAGATTAACTTGACGTCAATCTGTCAGTCATTCAGCAAAAAAGTATGTCAAAGCCAAACACTTTCTCACTGCCCGACACAAAATCAGCAAACATTTTCTTGTTTTATTCTGCAAATTTAACTTTTTTGGCACATTTTTATACTTTGATTACACTTTAAAAAATACAGACCTGTTTTCTGGCAATAACTTAATGTTTATTGGTGAAAATAACTGAAAATAACTGTTTTAACTGTTATGTCACATTCCATAGGCAATGCTCGTTACCTAGCAACCCCAGCAAAGTTCCACACATTACCTAGCAACCCCAGCAGAGTTCCACCATCACCTAGCAACCCCAGCAGAGTTCCACCATCACCTAGAAACCCCAGCAGAGTTCCAGAACATTTGGCCAGTTGGTTTTATCACTCCATCAAGATCAGGAATGTCTTTAAAAAGAAAATTGTGGCAGAAAGTTTTGATAAAACTTTACAATATTAACAACTTATTGAATTTAATTAAAGTTAAACATATTTTCACTTTGACCTAATTTAGTAGAATGCAGATAATTGAAAACGTAATATTTAAAAATACAACTGTAATCTTGACTGTTCTATTTCTGGAGTCTAGTTCTGATTTGATTTGACACATGCGACTTACTGCATTCTTGTTAGTTGTGCAGAAGGCTCCACTTCTGCTTTTCAGAAATGTACAGTTGTACCCATTTGCAGCTATTTTCACATGCTAGTGTAAACATTGAGTTAGTGGGAGTGGCCAGAAGCAACTTAATTGAATTTAAAGTGACAAGAGGAGCTTAGTAGGTCACCTTTAACAAAAAAAAAAAAAAAAAAACCTCCAAAAAACTTCTGTTTAATAAAAACAAAAAACTTTTGCAGCTGTGGGGAAGCCTTCAGCTTGTTCAGTTTGTTCTTTTAACTGTGATCATCTTAGTTTCTGCTCAGCAGCTTGCAGGTGTGCTGTAGCACAATGCCAGGACACAAAGACAAAGACATCAACAATGATCCTTTAGAAAAGGAAGTGTTCGTGTACATCAGTCTGAGAAAGGTTATAAGGTAATTTCCAAATAATTTGATGTGGAAGTCCATTGTTTACACATGTGAAACATTTAAAACAGCTGACTGTCTTTGCATAAGAGGGTTTCTCAGGGAAATGGTATGAAAAAAACAAACAGTGTGCTTCCCCGCCTCAGTTAGCATAACTGTTAAAGTTTTCACAGATTAAATACAAAAAAGCATCTTCTGTTTCTTTTCTGATTATAAATTGCTTCCACCACAGAGTTTATATTTTAGGATTTCAACCTGAAACCAAAATCAGGTTTAAATGCAGAAGCTCAGGTTGAGCTGAATTTTACTTATTTTTGCAAATAATAGCAAACTACACATCAGTGTTCCCTTTGCTATATTAAAACAAACCATATTTTTGCTTGTTTATTTTAAAATGAAACATCATGAAGCTAAAACTCTGGCTACACCAGAAGTTAAGAGAGACACGCCCTTTAAAGTCAGCAAAGCAACTTCTGGGTAAATCATTTACATATCGGGTTGATCTGAAGTTACTCAGCTGGAGTTACTGAAACTGCTTCATTTCTACCATTTCATCTGTTGGTTACCTGGAAGTTTGTCTTCTCCAGCGAAGCGCCGGCCTCCACCAACATCCGACACACTGCATGCTGCTTCTCTGAGGCGGCTTTGTGCAAGGCGGTCTCCCCCCTGCAGACACACAGGAAGGCTAAGCTAAATATAACTCTGGTTTGATAGTCGATAACAGCTAGACCACAGTGAAGCAAAACTGACAGAAAACAACAATTAGCAGGACACAGTTTGGTTGCTGGTGTGAATTCACACAAAAATGTCCAACTACAAATATCTTATATGGGTTCTTAAATGTGATTGACTAAAAAATTGACTATTTTCAACACATTTTCGCCATCTGACTACATTTCCTGTAAAAGGAGTGACTATGCATGCTAGTGGAGTTTAACATCAGCAAACCTTCCTAATTAATACATAACGTGAACATATTTTCCAACCTACTTGTCTCTGTCGGTTAAATCCAGGAGAACTTTTGAACCTGCAGAGTAAGAAACAAAAACAATAAACTATAAAATATAAAAATCATCGGCATTATTTACCAAATGTGTTGGAATAGAGTCCAGTTTCTCACCTTGCTGCAGGATGAAGCTGACCAGATCTGTGTGTCCGTTCTGGGCAGCTAGATGTAACGCAGAACAACCGCCGGAGTCTCTCACCAACAAGCTGACTCCTCGACGTACGCCATCCATCAGCTGGACAGAAAATACGCCACAATGTACAAGAATCTTCATGTTTTATGCAGAAAGTGAGAAATAAAATGACATTCAAATCACATGCCACTTTTAAGAAGTGCTTTCCGGCATGCTTTGGATCATTGCTTTTAAATTTCTACTCCAACCTGTAAGCCTTTAGAGGAAAAATCCAGAGTCAGAGTGATGGACTCAGACCTGAACCTTCAGAGTCGCATTAAGACAGTTACAAAGTCAGCCTTCTACCACCTGAAGAACTTTTCCAGGCTTTCATTTCCACCGGGTTAGTACCAAGCCGTTCAGCAGTTCACCGCTAATCTGGAACAAGCTTTCAGAAAACTGCAAAAACAGCTGAAACACTGACTTCAGCCCACCTTGTTAAGAGCTGCCTTTGACAAGAAGTGGTGAAACATTGAACAACAAATTTGATGTTTGTGATTTTGACAAAATGTTATGTTTATTTCTTGTTTCATAATTGAACACTGTATGATGCAAGTCTTTATATCTGTTGCTGCTGTTACGCCTAAATTTCCCCTTTGCGGGACAATATTTCTATTTCTAAATCACTTTAAACTGCCTTGTTGCTGAAATATGCAATGCCAATAAACTTGTCTTTGAAAAAAGAGGAAGTGCTTAAGAAACCGGTACAGTTTAAGAACCACCAAGCCTCAAACTTTCGATAAACTGGAAACGGAAATGAATGAAGCACCCAATGTTGCATCATGTTCAAAGTGCACTCAGTTCAAAATCAACACCTTTAACATCAATTAAAATTCAAACCTGGCCAAATCGACGAGCCAAGTGCCTTTCAAAGAAATGTTTTGTAGTCAGATTAAGACAAATATTGAGCTACTGAGCAGAAGTATGTTTGGTGGGGTGTTAGGCTGCGTTCACATTGCAGCCCGAAGAGACCCAATTTCAATTTTTTTAAATTTTTTTGCTATAATGCGACCTGTATCTGACTTTTTCATGACAGTCTGAACAACACAGGTCGGACTTTTTTCGACCCAGGCCATTAGACATCCTATACGTGTCTGATCTTTTCAAACGTGACCTGAATCTCAGAAGGTCGAATTCATCCGACCTGAACGTCATTGATACTCGACAAACGTCACTACGCTGCGTCCTGATACGTGCAAGAGGGAAGAAAAACAGCAGCCATGACGGACCTTAATGAGGTTTAAGTTATTAATATCCTGCTCCGGTCAGATAACAACTTCAAATGTGTAAGCTAAGCTCTACTGTTAGCATCCATGTTTACGTCTGCAAACGCTGAGCTTCTTCTTCTTCTTTATTATGGCGGTTGGTAAAACATTACCGAACACCCTGTGTATTGTTATTGCGCCCTCTACTGCGCATGTGGGACACTTTCAGTCGTTTGCAGTTTAACGCTGTAGGTCACGTACAAGCCGCATATAATTGGAAGTATGAACAACCATGCAAAAACATAAAAATAATTTTAAAAAAATTACGATTTGACAAAAAACTTGGAATTGGGTCACTTCAGGCTGCAGTGTGAACGTAGCCTCAGTTGGCAACACATGGACTCATCCAGGACAAATCACAGTGAAACAACTTCTACATCCCAGAACTGACAACTCTAAGTTTTTGTTTGTATTATGAACCAAGGAGTTCATAAATGCTGCATCATAGTAGCTTTTAGCTAGTTTTGTTGTTGCTAAGATACAGGCCCAACAGCTGAACACATGTGGGGAAATCTGGATATCATAACCGTAACATAACCATTACTCTCTCTCTCTCTTCTACGCTTCCTGCTGCTACTTGAGAAATGAAAAGTGAAACTTGTTTTGTGCAATGTCATCTCTGCCTCACCTCTTCTGGAAAGGAAGCTCAAAGCTTTGTTCTGACGAAACCTGTGACTAAAGAACGGTGTGGAAACGTTTTGAAGCTAAAGATTTAAATCTACTCTGGACAAATATACGAAGAGGCAGAATTATGAAGGGGCATGACTGCTTCAGATAGCAGCATGATCATCAAACATGGAGCAGTTTTCCCAAATCCCAACTAAAATACAGTCAAAAAATTGTGGAGTAAAAGCTAGCTTAGCATCAGGGGACCCGAAATTCAAGTTATACAAAAACCACTCATGTTGCTTTAAGGAAAACACGGAGAAATATTTTAAATTATGGAATGAAAAAAATAGTCAGACTTAATTAATTTAATGACTCACTGGTGCTTTTGTTTAATAGAAATCCTAAACAGACTGGAAAATCCTGTGGATTATTCATGCAACTCTACCCTACTGTAAACAAACAGGCAGAACTGGCTTTAGAGTTT
Organism: Poecilia formosa; assembly: GCF_000485575.1. NCBI lineage: Eukaryota > Metazoa > Chordata > Actinopteri > Cyprinodontiformes > Poeciliidae > Poecilia > Poecilia formosa. The sequence goes on along the minus strand of NW_006800481.1, from coordinate 79,727 downwards.
TTAAGTTTTTGGACATCAGGGTTTTTTTCCCCAGTGGAAAGTACCGTACCAGTAGAAGATCTCCAGTACTGGCAGCGGTTAGAAGAGCTGCAACAAAACACAAAAACACACAGAGAAGTCACGAGACGCATGATTCCTGTAGAATATAATTAGAAAGAAAACATGTCGAAACAATTTGATCCATAGAAACTCTGACAGGAATGTTAAAATCATCTGACTCATTGTGATTTAAAAGGTTCAACAGATCCAAACCTGTCGTCTCAGAAATAAACCTTATGATTGTCTGACTAGTGGATAAAATGTGTGTTTCTAAAAGTGGCCTCAGCAGCACATTAAAATGGTTTTATAGGCACTAAATGATCATCATCTACCTGGAGGTGGCACTGGATAATTTTAATGTTGATGCAGAATTGCATAATTAAAATGCAAAAACTTCCAGAAAGTAAAAAAAAAAAAGTTATAAATTGAGTTTTGGAGCTGAAAACACGGATAAAGATGTGCAGAAATTTCCTGTTTAACCTTTGTGACGTGAAAATGAAAGCAGAGCAGAACAATAAGCAGTGAAATGATTAGCAGTAACAGGGAGTTCAGGGAATTCCTGGCTGTAAATAACTAAACTTTGCTCCAGGGTTTCCTTTTTTATCAGGACAAGTCCAGGCATGTCTCAGTTCATTCACCAGAAACAATATTTTATGATTCTGGTTTTCATGCTTCACAATTCTAAATTAAACTCTTAAAATTCTCTTGAACAGTTGAAGCTGTTTTAATGCATAACGAGCTGATGAAGGGAAAAGCAGTAATCAAAAGTAAAACACTCAGATTTTTACTTTGCAAAAAGTCGAATGGAAAAAATATGAAAAATTCAGTAAAGCGTTTACTTTATTGATTCCTTACATTTTAAAGGTGTTTGTTCTGTTTACTGTATGTTTTTGTCTTTTCAGTGGTAGCGTGTTTGTTTTCAAAAAAATCTACAAATTCACATATGTTACACTGTAAAACTATTATGTTTGCTATGTAGGTTAGGTTTGATTATATAATTATATAAAACTAATGTGGTTATCATGGTTACCTTGTTCATCAGGTGTCAGAGGAGCACTGGAAAAAAAAAACATAAAAAAGAACAATGATTTCCTTAAATGTTCCCAAGCAGCAAATCTGATTATTAAAAAAACAGAAAGGTTAGCATTTATTATTTTTATTCAGGCTTTCCTTCCAGTGGTGCCATGTTAAAGTGATACTGGAGGCTCTGTTGTGTTGCCATGGCAACCCCTTGGCATATTTACGCCATTTTTTAATCTATTGTTCAACTTTTGCACCAAGAACACAATTAAATGTTTCTAATTTGTAAGAAATAAATGATAACATTAAAATAAAAACCCCAGCAAAGTCAAAGAAAAATGCAAAGTCAGCATTTTACAGGCAACATAGAATGACATTCAAACAATATTTTTCAGATAAAATTTACTTTCCAGACTTTAATTTTCAGACTTTTTACCATTTTGGAAGCATAACACAGAAAGTAACCATGAATCTATAACATATATTTCAACACTAGTCCTACTTTAAATGATTACATGGCTTAATGGCAATAAAGTCTGATAATGTTTGTATTTTTCTTTACTTAAACAGATGTGGAAATATTTAAACACAAACCTTTTTTAAAATGATTAACTCTGAAAGTGCCTTAAAAATTTATTTCTCTTACTGAAAAAGTGATCCATTAAATAATAATAATAATAATAATAAAAAAAACACAATTTATCATTTGCAGTATAAATCCATCATCTAGTGACATCTGGTGGTGAACAGATGCAACTGCAGCCACATTCAACACCTCAATGTATTCAGACCTCTTCATTAAATCATTCCCCTGGTTCTGAAGTCTGAAGCATTAAACTACTAAAAAGTACTAAAAGAAAAAGATTAAAATGAAATTATTCTAAAAAAAGTTGCTTTCTTACCCTGCAGCAGGTTCAACCACCAGATCTGGCATCCCAGCCGACGACGCCTGGCTCCCCACCGGTCCCTCATGGTCCAGGATGAAAACCTCATCCTGACATATTTCTGTCACAAAGTGAAGATGCTCCTGCAGAAAACAGTCAGAGTGAAATAAGAACCTGTTCTCACCAGGCGTAGTGACGTCTGACTGCCATCCTTACCTGAGCTTTGTCGATGCGATAGAAACGATCAGCTGATGTCGCTGAAATCACAAGAAACAAAAACAAGTTGCTTTGTCTGTAATTATAACAAATAAGATTATACAAAATATTAAATGTGTTTTTGAAACTCACAGTCCAGGAAGCTCCAGTTAGGAGACAGTCTACTGGTTGAACTGGTTATGGGAACGCCTCTGATTTCATCCTGCAGGTAAAAAAAATAAACAAAAAAACAAAAACAAACCATTTTATTATTGAACTAACAATTAGAAATGCATAGACAGACACAGTAAAGTTGTAAAAGTAAAGTAAGCAAAAAAGGAAAGAGTAGAAAACAAAGGCATCAAAGGAAGCAAGGATGGAAAGAAGGAGACAATGAAGGAAAGGAAGGAAGAACGAATGAATGAGAAACAAGAAGGATGGAAGGGCAATATTTAGGAAATGAAACAGGAAATAATCTCTGTAAATATAAGTCATGTTTTAAAATAATCTGAAAAATATATAAAATCCAAACTTTTCCAGACGGCATACAAACTCTAAATTTAAGAAGCAAAAATGTCAAGCTGGAAAAGTTTCATTCCTCATATTCTTAATATTGAAAACAAATGTGTCAAAAGAGAATATAAGTTAAAGGTGCTGAGATTAAAAAAATTAATTCAGAACAGAAATTATGGAACAACTGAGATAAACTAAATCTCTCACTACATTTAAAAGCAAGTTAAAAAAATCCTTGTGATGAATTATTGGATGTTTTTTGTGTAATTATTACATTTCTAAGTTAAAATCTTTATGTAAATAAGGGGCAAATATTCTTGAACTGTTCATATTCACTGATCGGTGAATTAAATAAAAAGATTAAATGACATGAAATCATTAGAAAGAATGCAACATTTTTCAAATGACAACAAATCAAAACCTAAAAATAGAGCTGGGCGATATGACTTGGAGATAAAACCTCAGTATTTTTCTGACAGCATATCTGAATTTAATTATTTTAATCGTTTTGTTTTCTAAAATTGAATCACAAAAAAATTAAAAAGAGGTTTTAATTTCAATCCTCCCTTCTGTGATTTGTATGTTGGAGGTCTAGAGAATTTGTATTTAATTATGAGAATAAAGTCATAACACCAGCAGAATAAAAATGCAATTTTACCAAAATAACATCTTAAAGTTACAAGAAAAAAGTTGTTTTAATGAGGAAAAACTCTTGATTATTTTTTTGTATTGGATTTCTCATAAAATTATCACTTGATTCTTCTAAATCCAGATTTTCCAAAACTTAAATAAATAAATAAATAAATAAAAAATAAAAAATTGATTGATCAATAAAACCGATTTATCGCCCGGCTCTACTTAAAGGCCCAAATGTTTAGAAATATTCCCTAACTCTGTCCCTCTCCAAGCGAAGTACCTGGTAGTGCACTCTGTGGCCAGTAGATGGCGCCTGGTGTAAATCCTAGCAGGCACAGCAGTCAGGTTTGAAGGTTAGCAAGCAGCCGAAGAAAAAACAAAACACACAAACTTCCACACATGTTAAAGTCAAGAAGCTTTCAGCACATGAGACAACCAGCTTAATAAGCAGCGCTGCGCTCCGAGGTCACCGACCCGCCAATAAATAACCCGGATCACGCAGAAGAGGAAGAAGCGACAGAGGAGGAGAGAAATCAAAGCGGCGACGAGCAGACGGCGATGATGATGATGAAGATGAAAACTTGCCTCTTGTAGTCTGTCGATGTAAAGTCTGCAGGTCTCCAGGTCGCAGTCGCCCCTGACAACCACAATGCCTACTGGGATTGCTGGGAAACACAACAAACACGTAAAAACACTTTAAATTACTTCCTCCTAGCGCAGGGGTGTCCAAAGTGCGGCCCCGGGGGCCATCTGGGGCCTTTGGGCCACCAACTGGTGTTCAAAAATGATACAAATTTGGCTTTTCGATGCAGATGGAGACTTTTAATTTGTAATCAGGGTAAAAACTACCAATGTAATTTTATTTTATTGTGTTGTACATTGAAGTACAACAAAAAGTATTTTGCTAATCAAGTTTTAACAAAAGGTAAAACCAAGTTTATCCAAATTTCTTTCTTAAATGTGGCTAAATAATAGCAAGCGTTTTGAAACAATGTGACCCAAAGCCTGTTCTTATTACTGAAAATAATACAGTTTAGCACAGCAAATATGCAAAATCTGAGAAGGCGTATTACTTTTTTTTTTTTTCTAATTTGGGAGGGGAGGCGGGTGTGTGTGGAATCGAAGAGTTATTATTTTTAAAAAAACTTTTTGAAAATTTTCTTTTGAATTTTTTACCAGAAAATTTCCAAGTGATTTTGTTATTAAGCATAAGATTTTTCAATTTTTGGTGAAATTTTAATCATACTGCTTTATTTCAAAAAATTATTTTTATTTTTCTAGAAAACTTGTCAAATTTTTCCAGAAAAAATTCCAAGTTTTTTTTTTTTTTTTTTTACAAACTTGTGATTAATCACAAAATTTCAGAGTTTTTTGTGAAAATTTACTCAGGTATTCAAAGTTTTCCTGAAAATTTGGAATTTCTCTTCTAGAAAAATGTTAAAAAAATTTCAAGAAAATTTCCCAGTTTTCTAGAAACTTGATTAACCTGAAAATTATTTTTATTTTCTTAATTTTAGGGTTTTGGCCTATGTGGCATAAAGTTTGGACACCCCTGTCTTCACGGGAGAATATTTAAGTGAATATTTAAGCCGGCCTTACAGATGTCTCGCAGTCGCTCCTTGTCGTACTGCAGCCTGTCGTACTCCTGCAGGCTGATCCGGTTCACCCGCAGCCGCAGACGGTCCGGAACCGCATGAGGGCTGCAAGGGAAGAACATGGCAGTGCATGTACGTGCACGCACACGGATCAGACATGCTCGCAGCGCACACATGAAACGGAGCAGCGACCCGGAAAAGTATTCACATTTACAACCACAAACTTCAGTCTGTTTATTCAAATTGGGAAAAGGAAAAAAAAAAAAATCTAACGTGGGTTTTAAATGTTTTTTATGAATAATAAAAAATATATAGTTTTAAAAAATATATTTATTAGACATTTTCAAACTCAATCTTCTAGATTTATTTTCATAATTTTTTATGGACATTTGAGAGCAAAATATTCACCTTGTTTACGCACATCATGAAATAAAGATGGCAGGACCAGTGTGCTCAATTTGGACAGGACTTAAATGCATTTAAATTATTTTAGTAATCGATTATTCTATCAAATATGCTGATGATTAATCGATTAATCAGATAAAAATTGGTACATTTTGCAGGTTATTTAACCACTTTGGCCTTTTTAATGCAATATTAGAAATACATTAAACTATGCAAATAAATAATTCAGTTCCTTTTTTAAATAAGAAAATAAACAGTTTATTGTCTTAATGTAGTGACATGTAATTCCTTTAGTGAATGCTTGATCTTTTATAGATTAATTGACTAATTTTTGGATTCACCGATTAATAATTGATAGCAAAAGGTCCTTAATAAGAGATTGTTTTTTTAAAATGACTTCTGAGATTTCTCTGAAACTAAGTTTCTAATCTTTTAAAATATGAAATAAAGTCTGGAAATGTAAACATTTTCCCTGCTCAGGGTTTCCACACTGCAAAAACACAAACTATTACCAAGTGGTTTTAGTCCAAATATCTTAATACACTGCAAATAATACAAAACTAACTTAACAGTGACTTTTCAGCCAGAAATAGGAGCTTGTTTTAACTAAATAATTCCTTAATATTGATAAATAAGTTCTAGTTTCACAGATTTCTTTTAACCTTAAGACATTTTCCAACGTTATAAGTGAAATAATCTTTAAAATGACTGACTTCATGAGTAAGTGGGGTTTATATTTGTAAAAAATATTGGAACCTCTTTCCACTTCACATTAAGCTCCACTGATGTTTATGGTTGTAATGTAACTGAAGAGGCTTGAATACTTTAGCAAGGCACTGCATGTAGTTTGTATTTACGCTGACATGCACGCACAGACGCTCACAAATCACAACTAAATCTGAACTTTAGACATTTTTGCAACTTTTAGTTCCTGCTGTCTGGTTCTCCTCTTAGCTAGAGCCTTAAAAGATAAAGTCTCACTAACTGGAGGCTGTAAAACATTTTTAATCTAATTCAGCAGCACAATATCAAATCTGAGCTCTGGTGATGTTTCAAAAGATGCTGGAAAAGAAACAAAAAACCATCGGAAACTGCCCGCAGCATCTCACCATCTTACATTTAAAAGAATAATAATAAAAAAAACCCCTCACTTTCATCCCTCAGATATTATATAAATAAGTATTTCTGTATGGAAAGAGCAAAGACGTCACATTGAGGGGAGATATAAAAAAAGCAGAGCTCACAGTAAAGTTAAAGGGACGACAGCAGGAAAAGATAAAGACGAGGCAGAAGCACACTGAGAAGACGTCAGCATGCCGCCAGACACTTCCTGGCTTTAGTAAACACTTCCTGGACAGACAGACACTTACATTCAGCACAGCAGTTTGACCCATATTTGATGCTTTTTTAAAAAAAAAAAAAGAAAATATATGTATATGTATATATATTACGTTTTAAATGTGCAAGTTTTCCCATCAGACTTTTGGTGTTGCAAAACAAACAATGTTTTTAATCATAAAAGAAAAATTTTCATAAACTCTACAGCTAAAATGGGTCTTTTTGTCATAAATTCTTCAATATTCTTCTGGTCCAAACACGTTTTGATCCTTCTGAACTGATTAAGACAAAACAAACAACTAACATTTATGTTAGATATCAATTAATCTATCAATTATGCTGACGATTAATCGGATTTAAAAATGCAGATTTTTTAAATCAAAGGTTGGAAATAAATAATTCAATTGGTTTTATTAAATAGCAAAATAAACATTCTATTGCCTAAAATGTAATCACAGAGTAGATTTATTATTTGTAGATGCAAATGAACATCTGCAGCTGAAAAATACTTTAGATATCAGATTGTGAAGCTAAACTGTCACTTTTTGTTCTGAGTAGAACATAGAAAGGTTGTTTTTTTTTTTTTTTATTTAAATGCAAAATTTATATTTCTGAACAGTTCTGGCAGCTCTGAGCGTGTTGATCTTTTGGCAAATGGCCTTTTTAGTGCCTGTACTCCATTTAACGATTAATTGATTAATAAATTAGTTGACAATTGTATCAGTGAATCATGATTAGTCTAATTAATTGTTTCAGTCCTGCAAAGAAAATGCACAAACATAAACAAAATTACACCACAACATTCAAATCTACCAGAATATGGTGATCACATTTATTGTCAGAGAGGCATAATTAATTGTAACTGTTTCTAAATTAGCAGCACAAAATCTTTTATTTTTGTTGAAAAATCCTGGTGAGACTGATCCATGTGAAAAGATACTTAATATATGCGGAAACGGTTATTTAATGATATTTTAACAGTTTGTTAATGGATTTTATCAAAACATTTTGGTGCAACTGGCCCTTTAAGAACATTTATGATCTTAGTACGAGTTTGACACCTCTGATATTTTCTGACAAATCACATAAGGAATTATCTTATTGTTGCTAAAATACTATTTCTGTTTACCAAACTGTTCTTTGAAGTGAGTAGCTTAAGCTGAGATCCTCTTTTATTTAAAACCATGTAACGTTTATCACCTGGAAACTATTTAAAACCGAAAAGGTTTTCCCTCGCTGAAATTCCTTCCTCAGATTTGACTTTTGCTCAGAACATTACGATCAGCTGAAAACTAAACTGTAGGAAAAGCTGTGGTGATTTCCGTGACACGGCCTTCAAATATGGGCCAAACGTAACGGATAAAACGAGACGGCACCTTTCCATCCGCGCCGACGTGCACAGAGACACGCGAGCGTCCAGCGACAGAACAGGGGTTAGAGGTACTTACACAGAGAAGGAGTCGGGGGGAGCAGAGAGGCGGCGCAGATCAGCTGCACACACCTTCTGAATACTACGGCCGCACAAACGCAAACAAACACGACAAACACGGGAGAGAGGACGGACGGATGGCGGTGGAGAGAGGAGACAACAGGAAAGAAAAAGAAAAGGCGGGGTAAGTGTGTTGGACGGATGAAGAAAATAAGAAAAGGATGGAGAGGAGGAGGGAAAGATGGAGAAAATCCCAAAAGGTAAGTCGACAGACATTGATAGCACAGTCCCATAGCAGTGACACTAGATATACAACAAGAAGCTAAAGTCTCTACTCTTCTTTCTACCACAAAAGGCTGGGCGATCAACTGGTTTTATTTTTTGAAAATTNCTGGGCGATCAACTGGTTTTATTTTTTGATAATTTCCTAATTTTTTTTTTTTTTTTTTTTTTTGTGGAAAATCTGGATTTTTTTCCCCCCACTAAAGCGCTCTCTGGGTTGTCGGCCATCTTGTACGAGAAGCGTGTTTTACCGTTTCTATTTATTTGTAGTTTGAATTCAGGCCAACTCCACGATGAATTATAAGGGAGAGACTACAATTTATTTTTAAAAATAAAAATAATGTTCATTTTTTTCCCCCAGGATTTTGACTTTAATCTTCTGAGATCAAAAGTCTGAATTTTTTTTTTTTAGTGGCCCTAAAAGGCTTCCATACAGAGCTGTATTAGGGCCATTTTAGATTAATTTACGCCAATAAACTCAGAAATTTAAGATCAATTTCAGACATTTTCTAGAAAAAAAACAAAGAAATGTCTGAATATCAAAAGTAAAAAAATTCCTAGAAAGAACTCAGAAATTTTGAGATTTTCTAGAAAAAATCTGATTTTTTTTTCTTTAAAGTTGAAATTTTTTTACTTTTGAAACTCAGAAATGTCCAACTTTTTTCTAGAAAATTTCTGAAATTAATCTCAATCTTTTTTATCTCCAATGCCCCCAACGTGCCGTTGTACTTCTGTACATAATGTTACAGGAATAAAGTTGAAATAATACCAGAATAAAATCTTAATATTTGCAGAAAAAAGTAGTAATTTTAAGAGAACCCAGACACAAAAAATAAATTAACAAAATGTTAATTATCTGAGCTTTTTTTTCCATTAAAACAACTTTTCCTCATAATTTTAAGACATTTTTCTAGTAGAATTGAATCTTTATTCTGCCCTAACCCTCACAGAAGTGATGACTGAAATAAAAGAAAAAATTTTTGAAAATCAGATCAGGTATAAAAAAAATATCTCAGACTTAATTTATCGCCCAGCCCTTCTGCCACATACACACATCTACTGTAGCTCGCTACGAAAAGCAGGAAATAGACTCACGTTTACATTTATAAACTAAATACAGGGAGAAGACAGAGAGTGTTAAATCCTCAAAATGTCTCCTGATGTGTAAAACCACCACATGTCTGATGGCTTCGTTTATTTCATGTCCCTCCTTTGACTGTGGTCAAATCTGCAGAGCGACGCTCAGAGCAGTGAACTCACTAAACAGATTGTGTGACTCGGTGAGTGTGAGCTGCGGCCCGGTCTCTCTGTAGCAACACGGCTGGCCCAGTTCATCTGTCTTTATCTGTCTGTGTGTGTGTGTGTGTGTGTGTGTGTGTGTGTGTGTGTGTGTGTGTGTGTGTGTGTGAGTGAGAGAGAGTGAGGAGCTGACTCACTCGTTCAGCAGCGGCACCGACGTGCGTCTCTTGCTCTTCTGGACCATGTTGGCCTGATTTCGCAGGGAGATGCGCAGAGTGGAAGGAGCCAGTCGGCACGGCTCGCCGGCCACCTACACACACACACACACAC